>NC_079418.1:11752379-11754879 GCF_026213295.1 Gadus chalcogrammus
CACGATGAGAGAGACGGAGACAGAGTAGTGTCTCCTGATGCATGCTCTAAAGGACGGTTCAAGTCACCATGCGCGGGCATCTCCACAGATACAGAGATATATAGAGAGGCAAAAGCAGAGGGAGAGACGGTGTGGGAGTGTGATGAGGTGTGAGAGTGAGAGAGCGTAGCCCAGAGAGAGGGAGAGCGTGGTATATAGTGAGTAATGGAGTTTGTAGCATGGGTTCAGCGGGGAATACAAGAGGGATGTCTGTACTTAGCTCGCGTAAAGACCAGAAAAGAAGAAAAACAAGGGCGATCCCGGAGTACAACACTTTAAAAATAGGCCATTGTGGCGTGGTTTTTCATTACCAGGAGCAGGTAACATAACTCAGCGTTCAAAGCGCAGCGAGCCATCAGCCGCCTCAGCCAACCACGGCTCCTTCTTTTATTTGTTCCTTTTATTTCCTCATTTCCAATTTTATTTTTTTTTCTCCCCCAGCTCCCTCCCTTCCCCTCAGATGTGATTGTAGTATCCCCGGACACAGCGGCCCTGCCACCCCCCCTACCCCAGACATCATTATCCCAGAACAGAGGAGCCCCTGAGGGGGGAGGTCAACCAGCCATCAGCCCATACGTCCTGGAGGCCGTAAAGGGACGCGAGCGAGTACATCCAGAACCCTTAGTGGCGTGGACGTGTGCCGCTGCCGTATTGATCTTTCTGTCGGGAGCGAGAGAAATGGGAAGAGAAACAACGAGAAGGAGGAAGAGGGTGGATGGGCAGAGTCACATACCATAGGTTTATACCACTCTGATTTCCTTTCCACTTTAATGGCCGTCTTACCTCCAAATGCATTGATATCTACATCTGTAAGTATTTTAATTATCTACCAAACGCTTACGATCACATCTTATCATGGGGTATTGAAGACTGTCTAACAGAAGAGCATTAATCCTAACCACACCTAGCGTCCTCAACGGCTCATTAAAAAAACAACATAACAATCTATAACAAATAAATGGTTTGTTTAACAACTGACCAAACTCAGCCCTGAAACATGAATACAACCAGTCAGTCAATCAGTTGTTCAACTGTGTATCAGTTTAAACCGACGTCTAACGGACTCATATTAATGTCCAAACTCCATCCTAACAACGCCCCACTGTGCCCAACTTTAGCTCCAGTTGCAGCTGCAACTGAAACAGATATCTCAGCAAACCATACTATTCAGACAGCTATGTCTAAGGCGCTTTTGATCGTTAAGATGACAAATCTGGAGGATATGGTGGGAAAACAGTCCGAGAAATAATCGTCCCAATCTTACAAATAATTGATGACCTCCAATATGCTGCATTGTCCCAGCAGCCGCGGGTTTTCAGTACCAGCCGATAAAGACTTGATGAATAAATGACTTGAATTAAAATGATAACTAAAATAATAAAGCATGAGGGTCATACTGGCGTTAATTTCAATCCGTCCAATATTTCACCCGTCATTTTATCTTCACATATTAACTCTTAAAGAAGGAACAGCAGTGGTCATACTGCACCACACCAGCTAAGCTGCTCTTCGCCGAGTTATTGCTCTCAAACACAGGCTCTTCCTGTTGTTGTCAAGACGCAGGTCACTCTAACCCATTACGGTGCAAACAGCGTAATCCACTACATCTCCGGGCTCTCCGGTAGTAAAACAGGGTTGTGCTCATATGTACACACTCCCGGGGAAAGGGGGGGTTCCTCTATGGAGATTGACACATGGCAAAGGCTATCGAAACCAGAGCCGTAGAACCACAGGCCTTAGGAGTCAAGGTCCACAGAGTGTGAAGCATCCTGCGGCCCACAGAAACAACACTGTGGTCCATAGATCTTCCTCTGCGGATTAACAGGCCAGCAGTCGTGGTGGATGTGCTTGTTTTATGTGTGTGTGCGTGTGTGTTCGTGTGTGCGTGTGTGTGTGTGTGTGTGTGTGTGTGTGTGTGTGTGTGTGTGTGTGTGTGTGTGTGTGTGTGTGTGTGTGTGTGTGTGTGTGTGTCTGTGTGTGTGTGTGTGTGTGGGGTACTGGAGGAATGGCTGAGGGCAACATTGCTGAGCTCTATCATTTGTCTCTGTAGGAAAAGCACAAATAAATAAATCCCGTACAATAAAGTCAGCCCTGGAGTGGAGGAGGGAGGGCTGGGCTCGGCTGAGCATGCTGTGCTAGGCGTGCATGGTCGTGTTGTGTTGTCCTTCTCTGAGTTAAGGAGCTAGAGGGTACTGAGCTTAATGTGGTGTCTTCAGGGTCTTTGTTGGCCTGATGGTTCATCAACTATCTTACGGGGAATAAAAAGGAGTGAATGCATGTGTGTAACAACTTTCCCTTTGGAGTTTTGAACTACTATTAACTTCCATATGTGATTGTGTGTGTAGCCAGTTTTGATCCCTTCACTGCTATTAACCATCACAAGGCACATACATTTCAAAGGGCATTCACCTTGGGCTCGGGTTGAATATCTCGTATTAATATTTTGACCTTACTTGACAAA
>NC_079418.1:11762379-11764879 GCF_026213295.1 Gadus chalcogrammus
TTACTTAAGTTATGAAACCGTTTCTGCCATTTGTCCTAATGCACTTTGAAAGCTGTCATTTAGGGAAAGCAGTCAATCTAATGTTGGGGTTGAATTTTCGGGCCTAACCAACCAATACCATCAGGACTGAAGCCATTCGTAAAAATAATTTGTCATTTCAAGAAGAACACTTATCTAAATCTCAAAATGTCAATGTTTCCTCATCTCTGAAGTGCCCTTGCCTGGAAGCACAGAAGTGTGACACTGTCTCTCTCTTATTAAGGTATTGATGCTAACTAAGGAAACCATTTTCTCACTTACTAGGATAATTTAACAATCACTAACCCTCCAATTAAGTTTTACTTCTTATAAAGATTAATTTGAGTTCATGAATTACGCAATGGTCAACCTACATTGGTTGGACTTTAATCTATGTTTTTGAGTTAACGATAGCTGATGGATTTTTGTTCCCCCCTAACAGCTTCAGGTTCAACATAATTGTATTACATAGACAGTCAAGTTGTTTCCTCTCACTAACCATTCACTTCTCTCCCACCAAATCATGTTTTTGTCACAGCACTTATTCGTAGACTCAAGAAATAAACACACACATAATTCTGCTTCTCTTTCCGTCTACCTTCCAATATTTATAGCTGCAGAATCACGTTAACAATGACCATACACAGTTCATATTTTGCTCAGATTGACGGTTGAGTGTTGAAAAACATTCAAGTGAAACACATCTTCACTTACCATTGACAATTTTGTCGTCATTACCGTTGTCATTTTGAGAAACATTCTCATTCTGAGGTCATCGTTCTATTAAGATTTTAATGAAGGTCTTTCCAATACATGTTTTTTTTTGGCTGAAATTATGTTCAGTTCAGAAAGATGAAGGTGTTTCTCACCAAACAGTCGTAAAAAGAGGATTACATCATTACCCCAAATGAAACAAAGTAAACAGCAATAACCTGATTGTTTTTCTTACAGTGTCTGGTTGATGTCATTCTACAGATGTTTCTAACCTTTTATATGCTAGGATGAAGGGCTTTACTATTTGGCCTCAGATCCAACAGTCAGTAGATGGGACTGTGTTAAATAGCTTAAACCAATCCCGCCTCATATTCAACGTCGGCTCAGACTCAAACTTGCATGGCAACGTGAACTGTGCAAGGCCCTGGTTGTCTTGGTCATGGACATGATTGTTCACGGGACAGCCATGTGAGCAAACAAAGCGGCAGCTATGATTGTCTGTTTATTAAGCTCATTTGGAACAGACTGAGGCTGAGTTCAGATCAAAGATTTGCAATTCAACAATACGATTTTAGTTAGTTGCATCTCAAGTGATTGCATGGCGTCTGAAGAGATGTACCATGTCAAACCCCGCAGTGTGCTTTGAGAATGCCTCTACCCATGGGGATAAAGGCAAGCGTATTGTCAAATGGAAATATCACCTCATTAATATTGTTACACGCCAGTCTGCAAAAAGCTTGGCATGATCACTCATTAGTCTCTCTACATTGTCTTTTGAACGTGTACCTCCTCTAACAACCTTTTAAGGGTTTGTGGTAGTTGCTGCCTGAATTGTCAACTGGAAGGAATGTGATTTCATTCTTGTCATATCATGTGTACAATTATTTTATAATATCGATTTTTCTTTGTTGTGTTAGGATCTGAGTGGATAGTTTATCTTCAAATTATGTACTTTCAATAGCCCCGGTTTACAGTTATATTTCATGACATGGTCATTTGCGAGCGAATATTAATAAGTGATAGACTATGGACTCTGGGATATAGACTGAGGCCATGAAATTCCTTCCCTCAATGTACCATATATGGATTGTTTCCTGCTGCTGGTTGTAAAAATCTCATACAATGGCAGCACTCAGTAGAAGGCATACAGGTTGTGTGTGCATAGCGATGGGTAAAGTCACAGACACTACTTTAATTTCAGACAACCAACCAATTCACGGACGACAATTGCAAAATATGGACTGCAAAACATGTCCATATTAGATGTGCAATATAATATATATTTTATGATCTTTTATCTTTTTTTATGAACTAGAGGAAGTCTTTGGTGTTTGTCTTCAGTAGTGTGATCTCCAAAAAATATTCTAAGGGTTTGTAACGAAAAGCATTTTCATAATTTTTTCTTCAATTCACAAACCATAACATACACTCATAAATCAGATATGGTTTACCTTAGATCATTAACCACACAGCCAATCTACAAGTTAACTCTTAAATGCATGGGTGTTGCTATAAACACTCCTACGTACCTCGGGTCCTTGCTTACATCCCAGGACATCTCTTTTGATTATTGACTCACAAATCACAATTTATATTGCATATGTCATTTTCAAAACACATTATAAGCAATAATACAATAACAAAATAGGACTATTTTATCCATAAAATAAAAAAATTACTTTCCACAGCAAAACTGGAAGCATGACTGTGCGCACTGCGCCTGTCGGTCAACTGTTATTGGCTCCAGAGGTGATGTGGCTGAATGTAA
>NC_079418.1:11769879-11802379 GCF_026213295.1 Gadus chalcogrammus
GCATGCAAGTTACTGATTTGGTATCATTCAAAACAGGTAGTGCTTCACATCCCATATGATGAGGCTTTCTGTGCAGACTGCGCTAGACTAAGAGCATTCTATTTGCGAGACATGCTTCCTTTTGTTTCAGACGAGTATAATGAAGGTCGCCTGTTGCTCTGTGAGTGTTATATGCAGTTATGCAAATGATTACTTTATACTACTTGTAAATATTTTAACTACTATTTGTACATATTATTGGCTATTGCTTTTAATGTAATTCGTTTTTTGTATTATGTCAATAAAATTAACTTGACACATTTGAGGCATTTGCTAAATCCTTTAATGATTGAGTTAATGCCTCAAATGTGTCAAGTTAATTTTATTGACCCTCTCTGACAAAGACATGTTTGTGTATAAAAATACAGATATCAGTTCAAGTTTGTGATAGATTTGGAAAAATGAACAATATAAACAACAAGAGCTACAAAATTTTAACCATGTAACCATTACAACTGATTTAACTTATAACTGATTGAACATCTTATTCCTCATCTTCTTGTATAATTGTATAATTGTATAAGGTTAATGGGCACTGTTTGAGTGACTATTCTGTAGTTCTTCAGGCGGCGTATGACCCTCTCATTGGCACTCGGAAGTTGGCTATGCCGCCTCGTGTTGGTGGTGTCTTCTTCGTACAAGGGAAGGCCTTTTCTGGTGAAAGCTGGCAGGACGAGCTTGACTTTACGTTCAAACAGAAGATCTTGGATAAAAACTCCTCGGTCAGCCATCACCTCATCACCCGGATGCAGATACTCCATAAACCCTGAGTTGGCTGTGATGAACTTGTCACTGCATCTCCCACCATATGCTGGAGAGATGAAGATAATCAAACCACATGGTGCAATAGCTATGAGGAACTTGATTGTATTATGTCCATAGTAATGACTGTAAGACTCTTGAGTCCAGATTGTGAGCCTTCTGAAGAGGGGTCTCAGAACAGTCGATTACACATGTGGTTAATAGATAATGTTTCTTGAAACTCTCTGGCATCGTTGCCTGGATCATCTCCCTGGGCAGCCATGGAACATAGCACCTCATTTTCTTCTCCATGAAGTCCAGCCACTGAGAGATTCTCCTACTGACCACAGACTGAGACACTCTGAACCTCTCCGCAATGTCGTCCTGCAATAGGTTCAGCCGGAGCTCCATCAGGGTCATCAACTGTTGATCCATGGGACGTAGCTGAGAGATGCTGCATCCTTCTTTCAGGTCGTCAGATAAAGCCTCAAAGGTATCCACTGACAACCCAGTGTACAGTAGACACAGCCGATCATTCCGGAGAAGTTCGGTGTGTACAAGATCTTGTTCAGGACACTGTGTTGCCTGGTCATGGAGGAGAGGACAATGGAGTGAGTCACTGACAGCATAGATGTGATCTTCCATGAATGTATACTTCCCCTGTGTAGAAGCATCATGGTTTGTCATCCCATCAGTCAACCCATCAGTCTCCTGGATTGCAGAGCTGGTTGAGGGTTCTGTAGAAATAACAGCATCAGACATCGGTAAGTTATCAACGATAAGGTTAACCATTTTGCTGCCTTTAAACATAACCAGTCTTGGACATCAGATTAGAAAGCCTCGACCTGATCTTATCTTGTAATGCTATTCATTTATTGAGGTCAAGCCAGGGCATAGTTCCGGGTATATGCTGATCATACTCATTAGACGCTAGCTGGCTGACGACTAGCGATATTGATAGCTGTTAGTGCTAAAAATGTTATCTTACCTTGGAGCCTCACAAGAATCCGACAAGCCTTTTTCGCCGGGGGAATAACATATCCCAACCATTTCTCGGGGTAGCCTATGGGTGTTGGTCTGATGGTCTGCCGTCCACAAAATGAAATGAGTGGTTTCAAATTTAGCGTCTTTAGTCACATACGCCGGTCCTCATCGTTTGATGGCGGAGGATGAAGATTGAAGGTTGCCCCACAACATTCTGCCCTGCTTTTCCCGTGTACACACAGTATTGTTGCAAGGACACCTGTCTTTTATTCCAGTTGTTATGGCAGCCCCGCACGGAACAATTAATGCTGGTCATCTTGACTAAAATTGCTAATGTATTGTACCAATTATAACAGAATGAGTTGCTCAACCGGAAGATAGAACACAAAACGGAACCAATATGGCACCCCCCATGTTTACGCGCGGAATAAGGTGGATAACCGATGGACTTGTGCTTGCTCATTAAAATGCTCATTGAAAATAGCGATCCATGTAATTTCATTTGTGAGGAAATATTTCACAGATATGCAGCTTCTGATGCATTAGTTCACATTTGGGTTTACGAATGCAAACATTTTGTGCATGTTCTCAGATTATGAAACACGGGTGTGTGAATGTGTTTTGCACCAACTGCACTGCAATGATTGTAGCAAAAGTGTCAAGTGCATGACTCTTTGAAGTTGTGATGCACAGGATAGGATTTGTGCACCTGTAACACAGACTTGTGAACTCGTAGACCCTATTTAGTGTTTACGATGGTATAAAAAATATTTACGACATTTGTGACTTTAGAGTACACATGCAAAATAAATATTTAGGACTTCAAATTTACTGTTACACATTTGTGACTTTAGTGTACGCATACAAAATCTGCAGTTACAAGTGCTAAAGACTTTTGCTACAATAATACCTTCATACTAGTCGGCTAAGGAGTGCTTTTTGTCAAATGGAATGAATAACAAGCCTGCTAAAAGTTAACCTGATAGAGGTCTACTGAGCGCTAACTTTTTAACAGCTCCACAGTTAATTTACCAATCAATACCTTCATTTATGGTTCAGAAAATACTTTTAAGCCTTGAACTATGAGATTACTCATGACTATGAAATGGTTTAAACCACTGTTTTCTCTTAATGACAAGAGAGAGAACAGTAACACATGAGAACTCTTCCAGGTGATGGAGCAGAGATACAACGTGAGTGTGTCCGCGAGGAGGCTAGTGGCTGAGGAGAGGTTAGGCTCCGGTGAAATACGTCACTGGGATGCCACGATCTCATCACAGAGGGAGGGGACAATTGGTAACAGAGATAGCAGCCCACTCCATTTTGCTTTCAACGCGAAAACTCAGAAATGCTCAGTCAATTGAACAGGGAAATGTTTCATGCACAATTTGAGCTATTAGCCCAGGCTACATGCTGGTCAAGGGAGGTTTAAGCCCTGCAGATAGCATTATGCTAGCTCCCTTACCTGCTCTTTCGGCTTTGACCGGAGCCCTGCAGAGATGTTTTGGACAGTGTTTGCAACCAGGCAAGCTTAGGTCACAACTACGCAATAGGTGTAGGCTGGCTAAGGACATTTAATGCCTCACTAGAATTCATGCCGTTTCAGAGTGTGCTGGCTAAAGTTAGTTGGAGCACTCTTGCCCAGGGAGCTACGTGGGCAGACCCAACTAGCACACCCCCAGACCATGCAGGGCGCGCTGATATTGGCCCTGATGACAGAGGCTGAAGGAGCGGTGTTGCCAGATGGCCGGTTGATTGATGGTGTTCCGATGTCAAAGAGTGCGTCAAGCCCACTCACAGTAATCTGCCTACACCCCCTCAGGGCTTTTTTCTACTGAGGGTGGCCAACCAGCCCAGGGACACGACTGGGAGTCGGTATAAATGGGAAGATATGGACCCCTGACATGAAAACCTGACCTGTATCAACACCCAGCTGTAGTGTAGAGCAACCAGCCGACCTTCCCGAAAAAAGAGGGAATAGCAAACCGGCTGTCTGTGATGAGGGAGATCTGGAGGCGGAACAGTGGGGTGGCTGAGCGACCAGCAGCAGCTGTAGCTGTAGAGGGTACTGATGGAGTTCAAGAACCTGTTTCCCCTCAGCGAGGAGGAGGTGGGCCTGGTGCACCTGGTTCATGACAAGATAGACACCAGTGCACAACCTTTCAAAATGTGCTTTAAAGGCACCAAGTGCAACTTTATGTAAACATTCTATGAAAAATAAACATTCAATTTCTAGTCTTTTTTACACGTAGTAAGTTTCAATAACTCCATACCATCACATATCGACATTCAAGGAGCAAAGATGAGACGTCGTTGTGTGGTGAGAACTGATAGAAAATCGTAAACAACAACAATCGCCGGTGGGGAGAAGCCATTTTTCCATTGACTGGAAGCCTGCTTTATTTATTGTAGGTTACAAAAAATAAAGAAAATGGCGGCATTGTTGTTGTTATCGATTTTCTATCAGTTCTCACCACACAACAACGTCTCATCTTTGCTGCTTGAATGTCGGTATGTAATGGTATGGAGTTATTGAAACTTACTACGTGTAAAAAAGACTAGAAATTGAATGTTTATTTTTAAGCCTCGAAAGTTGCACTGGGTGCCTTTAAGAAGGTTTAAGGAGTTGCAGGAGGCGGGATTCTCAAACCGCCGTGAAGCCAGTTGGGACTGTCGAGGGAAAGATACAGGCAGTGAAAGACTGGCCCAAAACCTCCAACCCTGTGAAACAGAAGACATTCCTCCCTTGCTTCATACTATGGAAATGTGTGTGTGTCCCTCTGTATCGCCTTCTTAAGAAAGAATCACTTTGCACAGTGCTGCCAACGGGCCTTCACCTCTCTCCCAGAATCGCTGATAACAGCCCCTATTCTGGCCAGACATGACGCAATCCAATCATTCGTGGTGGACACATACACCAAAAATATATTCCGGCGCTGTCTCGGCTCAGGTAGGCCCGGACAGAGAGCGGTCTGTGGCGTATTGTGGCAAATCCTTTAACAATGCTGAGCAGCGCTACTGCCTCACACGGCGAGAGGCACATGGTACAACCTGTGTGGCCGGCCCTTCACAGTCAGAACCGACCAAGCTGCCATCCCTCTGGTTAATGGTCCTTCAGGGAGCTGGAGAGACACATGGCCCACTGCATCTGCCAGTTGCCGCCAGATGCAGAGAGCAGCACGGGATAGAGAACTGTGTGAGGATGAAAGCTGCAACTCGCACTGGGGCTGTGGGACCTCCCAAGCGCTGGAGGTGGTGGATGCGGCAGAAGGTGGACCCAGCAGGACCTAGTGCAAGTACTGGGTGAGTGGAGTCAGGTATTCAACCACCCTGGGAGGAATTGATTGCCTCCCCCCCCCACACACCCTCTAATCAAGGCAATCGAGATGGGCCCTGGGGTGACTGTGACAGTTGATGATTTGCAGTTGTTAATGGAGATGTATTGATGTCTTCACAGAGAGATGAGTTAAGCCAGGAGAGTGCCGAGTATGCCGAGTATGTACTAATGGCATGTGAGGAAAATATAATGGTTGATGGTGTCAAAGGCAACGCTGATATCAAAGATGATGATGATGGAGAGTCAGCAGAGAGAAGTTTGTAATTCTGAATTTCAGTAGGGTTTCTGTGCCGTGGTTAAACAAATTCCAGATTGAAAAGGTTTTTAGAGGTCATAGTGAAGGAGGAAGCAGCCAGCTGATTGTGTTTTGTTAATGAGTTGGTGGCAAAGGAGTTAGAGATGGTGTCTAGGGTTTTAAGGAGTTTGTTGATTGTGGTGTAAAGTGTTTTGCGGTGTCTTTGCAGCCAAATTCGGATTCAGATTAAGAGTCAGATGCAGCATTATTGGCCAGGTTTGCGTAACATACAAGGAAAATATATATACACATTTGACGATGGAATATTGAGAGGAACGCACACTGTTGAGGGCGTCTTTATGTTGTTTGTGGCAACATTTTAAGCATCAAAGTGGACAATGAGAACGGTTATTTTGTAAGCTTGGTTTACAAACTTGGTTGATGAAGTTGAACACTCCAGCTAGGGGTGGAATGTGTGAAGAAGGGTTTTGGACGATCTGGTCAAGACAGGTGGAGAGTGTGTCATTTGGGTTGTTGACCTGGTCAACGTGGTATATATTGGAATGAGGGAAGAGTCTGAGATGTGTTGGCCAAGAAGGTGGAGAAGAGGAGGGGGTGATGGGCTTCCATATCACTCCAGAATTCCAGGATTATATACATGGATTATGAAATCATCCAGTAGCAGATCAAATGGTGAAATGGCACAGAGTCGATTTAGAAATTCAGACAAATCATTGGGAATTGCAGGATTTGGTTGGGGGGGATACATCAGTGACCAGAGGTTCTTAGCTGAGTTTTTTGCTTTGAACAAAGTCTGTAGGCAGGCGAAGCACCCCCTTTGTTTGTTGGGATGATGGACGGGAAGGAGTGCTCCATAACAGAGTAATAACTTTTACTGTTGAGCTCATTACAGAACACACCATTGGTCAATTACTTATTGTTTTTTCTTGATGTGATCTTATTTCTCACTTTCAGCTAAACTTTCAACTGATAATGTGCAGCCGGTTGAACAAGTCCCACATATTTCTAGAAGTATTTTCTGCCTTAACTTTTACTACAAGGTGGCTGCGAAACAGCTTTTAAAAAAGAAAGTAGCATAAAAGTATTTCCCTAAACAAACCCACCTAGCGCCACATTAATCAACAACTGCAGCTGGTGTGTACACGCATACTTGCGCGTGTGTTTATGTTTTCCCAATTTTATGCGCCAGCACATGGATCAGGATTACCCTTAGTGGCAGTTTCTCTTAAACCTCTTTTCAGAACTAGGTGGTTCAATTTGCCACCAACCCCCACCAATATAAACACACAGACACACACAAACATAGACACACACAAACATGTACACACACAGAGTCTGATGAGGTGCTGGACAACCATTGACCTTCACTTTGCAATCTGAAAGTGCGATCAGTGGGCCATTCTTCCATGTAATGTTTACATCTCTGTGGGCTATTTGGGCCACAATGGGGGAGATTGCCCCTCAGTCAACAACCTGTGTCCACAATGGTCGTGTTCTCTGGCCTGGCGCAATGGGAGGGTGATGTTCCACCTATTTCATTGATTTCTTTCCGTTCCTTTAATCTACATTTGCAATGTAAAGGCTTTCATTTGTGTCCAACAAATCAAGGTGAAATAGTTTCTCAAACATTTTTGAGAAAGCTTTTGAAGACTTTTATTAGTTCTGCAAATGCATTCTCTATTCATGATTTATACAGAATAATTATTTCCACAAAATGTTTAATTACTCCTGGTTTTTATGTTAAACTATTCATTGGCGACATGGATAAATAAATATTAAAACAATTGTAAATGTTTTGTCCTTAGTATGTTTTTAATTAATTTGGTGGGAACCTACAATTTTGAAAATAATGGTGCATATAAATTCCATTTAAGTTGCCTCTGGGTTTAGATCAGCCAATGCTAGCTAACCACTAAAACCAACCATCGTTTGGGGTGGACATGTGTTTTGTACAGAGATGACATAACATATATACGACGTTAACGAAATCTGTGCGCATAGATTTGTAAATCGTGGCTCTGTAGTTTTGTATTTGTTTACAGTTTGTCCTGTCCAAAATGTATATGACGGATATATGCCATGTTCCAAAATGTTTTCACTTTGGGACAATGGGGCATGTGATAAATGGTAAACCTTACTGCTAGGCTCAGGGTGTGATGGGGAGGACTGTGATGGGGCATGTGGTATACGGTAGGCCTTACTGCTGGGCTCAGGGTCTGGTGATGGAGGACTGTGATGGCGCTGGTTATGGATCTAGCAGACAGATCCATTCTGAGGATAAGGTGTAGCTTACGGGTGATCTGGTCAGCACCATGGCCCCAGACTCAATCTGCCCAATTCAATTAACAAACAAACATTGTTGGATAGGAATATACGTTATGGTGCGGCTTTACCTTTGTGTGAGAGACGCTTGTGGTTGTGGGTGTTTGTTTGTGTGGATGTGTGTGCGTGTGTGTGTGTTTGTGTGTGTGTGTGTGTGTGTGTGTGAGGGAGAGTTTGTGAGTTATGGATTGATGGTTTTTGTGTGTATGTGCGATGTCGTTGTGCGTGAAAATGTTTCAGTGTGTGTATTTGTATCTATATTTACGTGTGTGTGTGAGGACAGTGTATGTTTGTGTTCTGTGTGTGTGAGTAAAGTGTCTATGTGGGAGGTGCGTATGTGTGTGAGGACAGTGTGTGTGGTTTGTTTCTGTGAGGAAAGTGTGTGTGTGTATGACGACAGTGTGTGATGTCAGTATGTGCGTGAGGTCAAAATGTGTGTGTGTGTGTGTGTGTGTGTGTGGGAGGACATTGTGTGAGGTCAGACTAATTGTGTATGTGTGTGTGTGTGTGTGTGTGTGTGTGTGTGTGCGTGAGGCATGTGTGTGTGAGGGCAATGTGTGATGTAAGTGTGTGTGTGTGCGTGTGCGTGTGCGTGTGTGTGTGTGTGTGTGTGTGTGTGTGCGCGTGTGTGTGTGTGTGTGTGTGTGCGTGAGGTGTGTGTGTGAGGTGTGTGTGTGTGTGAGGACAGTCTACCTTGTCCGGTCAAAGAGCCGGTGCAGTACTTTACATTCCAGAGCCATTACATTCCGAAACACAAAACTCCTCCTGGGAGTGGGAGTATAGTCCTGGTTTTACCACTATGCTTTGCCTGTTCTGAAACACATACACGTGCACACCCCTTCGCACATAAGTACACACATTACCACACACATGCGCAAATAAAGACATACAAACACGTGTAAAATAATGTTTAATACTATCAATATCAAGCAGGGGAAATAAATAAGACAGTACGGCGGATTCATTTGAAATTAAATGTTTTGGACGGTTTGTCTTCGGAGTCTTCACAGCTCTTTATAGAGGGCTGCTTAATCTGAAACATGACACACATCGGGGCAGATTTAATCTACAACTAAAATTGAATTCGTTCCGGAGAGCCTTTATCTAATACTGCTCACAGTGAGGAGAGATACAGGTAATTAAGGTGCATCCGGAAGGGGAACTTCTCACACAGGGATGTCCCCCACCAGAGATTCCAGACATTCTAGTCTGATACTCTGAAAGCAAGTTGTTTAAACATGAAGCACACCACCACTCTGGTCACTCAGGGTTACCTAACCCCAAGCAACAAGGGAGATCACAGGGCTTGCCAAACTTCCTGTCTCTGTGTGACTTCCTGTCCGCCAACCAATGAAATGGCCGACTGGTTTGTCAGGGGGATTTTCGTACAGAAAACACAAGGGACACTCCCATCCCCTGTTTGTTTGGTTGACCTGTTTATAATGTTGTTTATATGGACGGATGAAATGCCTGACTTGGTTGGGCCCAGGAAAAATATGCACATGCTTGTGTGTGTTTGTGTGTGTGTTAGTGAGGGTGTGGGTGTGTATGTGTGTGTGTGCATGTGTGTGTCTGTGTATGCATGAGCTCCTAGCCTGTGACGTGTTGACCCTTCTGTGTGACATCTGATGTTCCTTTGAGCAGCTGCCTCTCTCTCTCTCTCTCTCTCTCTCTCTCTCTCTCTCTGTGACTTTTAAAGGTCCAGTGAACTTGAAAATTAGATCCAATTTGCCGCCTTTGGCAACAACGGGGCGGCCAACATGGGTGGGATTCTGACCGAAGCAAAGCAGAGCTGACCTTGTAATGGTGTACACCGGATGCTCAGCCAGAGAGGCGCGCTCGCTGCCCCGTGACTCACCGCTGTCCACAGTGGGTAAACAATGCTCTGTTACAACCCCCCCCCCCATTCAGCTTGAAGCATCATTAAACAGGCTGAAGTGAGGCAGAATTGAGTGTATGGACCACTTGCTGCACTCGGTTCAATAGCAAAGCTCTCATGATTAAATTTTCTGTCTGAAAACAGACCAGAGAGTTTTTTTTGCACTATACCTGTTATCTCTTTTTCCATTTTTCTCTTGTACATGTATGTATACAAATAAATATTTACATATATGTATATATATACACAAAAATCTTGGTTCGGTACGTACCTCGGTTTTGAGGTCACGGTTCGGTTCATTTTCGGTACAGTACGAAAATGCTAAATATAAATGTGCTTCATAACATGTGCTTCAAGTTGTTCATAACACACTTTTGTGTGTTACATTAGACAATACAAAGCTAGAATTCTGTTAAAAAATATAATGATTCTGAAATGTAGAAATAAAAATAATTAACATTGGCTCAGACTGTTTTCTTTTAAAAAAATATTATCTAATGTGCAACAATGAACAATTGCAACACTAAACAGTTTAAAGTTGTTGCTCAGATTAAATAACTTGAATAAGGCTCAGACTGTTTCTTTAAAAACAAATATTTTCTCAATCTAATGTGCAACAATGAACAATTGCAACACTAAACAGTTTCAAGTTGTTGCTCAGATTAATTTTTAGTCCCCCCCCCTAATCTTTAGCCCTGATGACTTTCACTCAATCTTTATGTTTTTTTGCCAGAAAAATCTGCCTTTCCACATTATTTGCAGGATAATAATACCCAAAATGTGAGTGTACATACGGGCTGTTTCCCAATGTCAAGGAAGCATGCTCAACGGCCGCCCTTTTAAGGACGCTACGTCATAGAACGCCGACAAGCACTGTTCCAATGTTGAGGACACTAGAAAGCCGCGCCATTTTTGCGTCCTTTGTTTTTGAGAATTCCGAGATATTTCAAGGATGCATCGCTGCATCCTAGACGAGCCAAAACTACCCACAATCCTCTGCGTTCACTGGGCGGGTTCTTGAAAATGGCAGAGCAGTACACGTTCAAATGAAGTGATGTTATATTAGTTTTCAGAAATATTTTGTGCCGTATTGCTTTTTATAGATTCATCATGTTAATGCAAATAATCAAGCCTAAAGACCTGTGCCATTTTTCAAACGTTTTTGCAACTTAATGATACGTTGCTATATTTTGCATGGACGTAGCTGGTGTTAAACACCACTGTCACCAATGTCAATTTACTCGCTCACAAGATTACATTATTTATGTATACCTATTTATGTTTGTGTTGAATCATTTTTTTTAGGGTCAGCCCAGCAAACGGAGGCTTTTGTGCGCCTTAGGGTGGCGCACAAACATTTGTTTACCGGTGGAAGGGATAGTGCCACTATCCAATGTTGTAAAATTAATGCACAACCGATCATTTGCAATGTTTGTAATTTTTAATGAACGTAAATAGTTTTATTTTATATGATATACTTATGTGTTCAAAGCACTGGTAGATTGTAGGCATATATCCATATATCTAAGCGTCTTAGAGTACCATATTAAGCGCTATATAAATTTCACTTATTATTATTATATGAATGAATGAATCAGATCAGTTAAATAATATATCCAAATAAATACACGTTTATCATCTCTTTCCTTGTCCCTTTACCCCTGCATAATAGTAATCAACCGTACTGTAAATGTGATGCATGAATTAAGTTCTCAGACAATTTCACTTAGTTTTATAAAAATTGAATGGATTTTCCTTTTAATAAAGACAATTCGATCAACCATAACAAAGCTTTTGTGACTTCCCCAAAGAGGCTCCATGCAAAGGAGACATGACCGCATTCATAACAGACAAAAGTCAAATAAATATCGATCAGCTTGATTGCTGCCATGTTTTATTCATAAGCGCACATGTGTTTACAAGCGGACACGCAGTATTAAAAAGCGGAAGCGGAAGCGCTTCCACACTACCAAGTCGTTCCCAAAGTCCGACGTTACAAACGCTAGGAAGCACTCGAGCTAGCACTCTAGTCTCATCTCCATAGGACGCGACTAGCAAGGACGCGTCCTAACAAGGCTGCAGCCTTCACTTTGGGAAACAGCCACGATGTACCCTACATGTTACTCCTGTATACCACAATGCGATGCGGTCGTGTTTTTCCGGAGGAGAAGAAGAAGCTGAATAACCGCGAAAACGAATACATTTAATGATGGAGTCTCCGTTTTTCGTTTAGAGATCCCAAACAATTTATTTGGGATTTAACAGAGAATATTAAACATTCAAAAGTAATAAAAAAATTACTTGAACAAGGAAATGTAACATTCAACATCAATACAACCTCCAGCTTTCCTCCTGAGTGCCCGGTTTGTTTACATGATGTGGGCGCATCTGTCTGCGTCACACAAATACCCGGCGCATTTATTGACGCAAATGACGTTTAGAAATGTTCAGCGTAGTGTCCAAATTCTCGTTTGTTCGTTCCCTAAATAGTGCACTATATCATGAACACTATATAGGGAATAGTGAGTGAGTGAATAGGGAGCGACTTCGAACACAGCTACGGTGTGCGCAACTGTGCATGTGCGGCCGCAGCATGTTTCACGGGACTCTCTAAATCGACGCCACTTCGACCTGAGCGGGACTTTACGTCCTACGTCACTCGCTATGGGTTTGCATATGTGCACGAACTCCCTTGCACTACAGATTACGAGCGTCAGTGTCGTACGCGATGGAGGGTGGGTGACATTCCTACAGTCTGTGATGATAGGCTATATTTCTACAAATTACTTAATATTACTAGCGATTAACATGACGAAACAACACAAACTAAGCTAACATTAGACTATAGCCATACCAGATAACGCCATACCAGCTAACCCTAACTATTTATATTAAACTCTGAACCATTTTGCAACAGGCAACTGTGAGTCGGTGCGTCTTATTGCTTCCCACGTCTGCGTCTGCGTCTTTCCCACTCCTGGCTAATAGTTTCAGCTTTTGTACTGTATATCAGAAATGATCACCCTGTACCACACTGCTGACTTGTTGATGTTTTGTGAGCACTCACGCATTTCTCTAGGTATCTTAAGTTTCCTACTGGAGTCATCAAAACTTTGGACTTTGTTATTGTAAGAAATATTGTGTTGCAAAAACACTTTGTGTCTTACCCGTTACCCTAACATTAACCCCAGTAACATTTCTTCATCATAAACTACAAGTTACGCAAAATGGCATACAAACATCCAGTCCAATATGAAAGAAAAAAGCTAGCTTCGTTAAGGAATCGAACCCCTTATCCCCGCATTAATGAGTTGTTCTCTGACCACTAACCCATCAGGTCTTAGTACATGCGATTCAAGAGTTAACCACTTGACAATCTTTAAACTTCGGTTGCCTAGAAATTGTAAAGACAGTGATGTGTGTACATTGTGCGAGTATCCGTCACTCGCGATGTGTGTGCAGTCCAAAATGAAAGAAAAGACCTTGCATCACTAGGGAATCGAACCCCCAATCATCAGTTGGTCGTTGGTAACTGTAAACAAAGAGATCGCATTTTGTTTAACTGCTAACTAACAAACGGGTTTATGCGTTCACTGAACAAAGATTATGGAAATAAAAGACCACTTTTCCATCAGAAAAGTCATCAGAACCGTTATTACCAACCCATAGACACTAAAGCCAAAACCTTTCTCACAGGCACACCCATCGCGAGTGACGGCTATGCGCACACATGCACACCCATAGCGAGTGACGTAGGACGTAAAGTCCCGCCCAGGTCGAAGTGGCGTCGATTTAGAGAGTCCCCATGTTCCACACATGCGGTCCTCTACTTAATATGTCCGTATGGAAACTCGTTCGGTACGCCTCCGTACTGAACCGAGCACCCCGTACCGAAACGGTTCAATACAAATACATGTACCGTTACACCCCTAATATATATGTATGTTTATATATATATATATAAATATATATATATATATATATATATATATATATATATATATATATATATATATATATATATATATATATATATATAAAATATATTGATTGTCGACAGGGGGGGGGGGATTTTAAGTGCAATATTTATTCATAACGTTGGATTATAACGCTTTAAATAAGAAGTCAAAGTTAGATCAAACTAATAGTGCATGTATTTCAGCTCTCTTTAGACCGTTTCTGTTCAGGGTCCGTTCAGGGGCCAGGGGACGGCCACGTGGCTACGCCCCTGGTGCCACATAAATGGCGAAACAATAACAAAAAGTTTTTTGATATATTTTCATTGCATTTTATTTAATGATATCTCAAAAAGTAACTTTGTTGTTTTGTAAAAGTTGGCTATTTTTTTCTCGAGTTTAGGAGTTTAATTATGTAATTTTCTAGTTCAGAAAAGGCATGAAAACACCCTATTAGTGAAAGCACACTTGAGATTCAGGAAGTAAAAGATATTGCAAGTATTTTTTTCCCCAGCGATGCACGGATTGAGCAGAATTCAGTCATTAGCTGACCCCCGTGGTTTGGGGCTTGTTGGCAACACAGAGAAATGAAAGAAATCCTAGGGAAGGATGCTACTTATTTAATGCTCGTAATACTTAATTATTGAAGATCTGCTTGTTGTTAATGTGCTCCAGATTTCCTGGCATTCTTGTCTTATTATTTAATCCTCATTGTGTGGAATGGATTTTTTTTAACTGAGTCTTTTGTATTTGATTTCTCTCAGCGTTATCTGATGCCAAAATTAACAAAATAATCAAATGCGATTTGCTTCTCTTCTGCCAATCCAGGCTTATCCCTCTCCAAACATTACAAACAGGGAGACTGTGATGTTTATATGGTATTGCACGATGATACAATTTTAATTACATTGCCTTGTTTAATTCTTATCTTCTTCATATTTGCTTGAATCTGGGTGGGTTACTACTACTTTGGAGTACTACTAAGTATTTATTCTTACGAAATCTCTCTAAAAGTAGTTAATGAGAGCATGAATCATGGCTGCATTATTTTATGCTGCTGCTGTCTTAACCCTCTCTTGAAGAAGAGATGTTAAATCTCAATGAGACCAACCTGGTAAAAAATAAGCTCTGTTTGATTAAAATAAATAATTATGAATCAGGAACATTCTCATAGCAACAGCTGCTGTGTTTAATGAGGCCAAACAACTTGATGAGGAGGCCTTGAAACATGACATGATCTGTACTGGTTACCACAAACAGCCTGTTCCTTTCACTTTCGGGTCTGCATCTAAGGGTTCTAAGACCCTGTTTCTTCTGCTTCAGCTACTAGGTACTGCAAAATCTTTCAAATGCTTAAACGCACATTTCAAAAACACCTCGTGAAAGTTCATGACATATGGTATACTACACAACGAAATCATCACAAACGTCATAAATTGTTCTTAAACAAACAATACCTATATTTTTTTTTAAATAAAGGCAACAAATACGTATACATATACACACGTATACACACTAAGCTGCGAAACAGCGTCTTAATTAAAAGAAAAATGCATAAAATGAATTAAGAAACAAATAAAAGTCCACACAGAAGCATTGAGCATTTCCAGGGGGAAAATTAGCAGGCTGTTTGCGCTTCAGAATTCAGCGAGAGATTAATTACATTGACGGGACATCAAGGTCAGCGCGGCTAAATCCCATTTAGTGCGCCGTCATCTGGGCCTGATCCTCAGGTGTTCCACAGAGGCCGGGGGAAGCAGGTAGTCAGTGGCGAAGAGATTATTATAAATGATTAAACCATTACACCATGTTAGACTTATAATTGATAGAGGGAACGACCTGTGTGTGTGTGTGTGTGTGTGTCTGTGTGTGTTTGTGTGTGTGTCTGTGTGTGCATGGAGATTGTGTGTGTGTGTGCGTGAATGTTTGAGTGCGTGTGTGTGTGAGTATGTGCACATTATTTATGTGCCTCTCTTTTAATTGACACATATGCTTGTTTCAGCGCCTTTGCGCCCTGGTGTGTTGTAAACGGGGGATATTGTAAATGAGAAGGTTATCTGCGGCAGAGGGAGAACTCTGATTATACCCAAGCTGAATTGGTATTCAAGCTGAATACCAATAGGCCCTTATGGGAGACATTGCAATGCAAAGTATCATTCTGGGAGTTTGACTCCAAGGCAGCCGATTCATGCAATGAGGAGAGACATGAGGGATGAGTCAAAAAATAATGAAAGTAAAGATGGCAATATGTAGCTGAACTTTATTTCCCCACAGTGGCATTCAGTTATTAATAAACTCAGCACATTGAACAGTTTTCCCTGTGACAAGAACAAAAGCAAGCCTAAGAGGAAATGAAATAAACCCAATTAGGCAAGTTATGTATATTTGTAATGAAGGTAAATTATGTATGTGTACATTTTAATGAATTCATTATGTATAGAAATATATATATAAAACTTAATACAATTATGAAGAAAATGTGTGTAGAACATTGTGTATACACACACACACACACACATACACACACACACACACACACACACACACACACACACACACACACACATATATATATATATATATATATATACTCACTATACTCATATAAGCTACCCGGGGACAAAGCCATGCATGCAGTAAGGTTATTTTTCCCTTTATAACCGTCTCATAGCTCTTTAATGTTATCCATTTATCGGGCATAGAGTAATGGGCTAAATTCAGACAATGGGAACACGCAGACCCTTTCATCTGCCATCACCCAAACATGCCAAACACAGTTCTCATCAGCACTTTGAGACTTTGATGCATTAATAAAATAGTTGTAAATAGTGAATTATTCATTTTTATTACACGGCTCTTCTCAATACCATAGAACACACTGTTCACTTGCATGGGCCCCTGACAACTTCCGGCGGTGAATTATGTTTGATAATTCACCGTTGCTAAGTATAATTGAACGCTGTCAAGGAAAGTGGATTTTTTGCCGTCTTTCGTAGCACTCCGCAAGTAGTCCGGTAACTTATCAACCCCAGCGACTCGGTTGCTGAGCGACGTCAACATCTTTGGCATTTTGACCATTTCTCTGCTGATCAACACTACCAACGCTGGTAACAAATAATTGTAAAAAGACACACCGTGTGAAGTTATCTTTTCGTTTTGGCAAGTAGCCGTGTAATAAGCGGGATAATGTATAGAACGTCGCTGGCCATTATCGAAAATAAGCCCCTTCATGGTGAAGCAAGACACCTCCGCTTCGTGTCGGTGTCCGATTCCCCTATCGGGCGATAATGGCCGACGTTCTATACATTGTCCCTTACATAAAGCGTTGTTCCTACTTTGATTTTCATTGGTCGGCAGTTCATGATCATTGTTATACATTTTTAATAAGGTAATGAGATAATGTATTGATAAAGATAATTAATAAAGCTGATGATTTACAAACAATTTACAATTTGTTATTAATGCTTTGTAAACACTTTTATTGTGTTGCAATACATGATTAGTTCAGGTTGTCTTAGTTAAGTTTTGTTTGAGCACATCTAAAGTGAGGACCATCCATGCCTTTCTAAGCATTTATACATTTACTTCCTAACTGTACGTTCACACCAAAAGCTATAAAGTGTTTCGAGCGATAAACGCCCATTAACTTTCTATTAGACATGCGCGATAAAGCGATAAAGCTTTAAAACTGTGAAGCTGTAAATGAGAGTTGAAAACAGCTCAATTTGATGCAAATGAGCTAGTAGCGTTTCGGCTGTAAATGACCGCCAGCCAATCGGAATGTAGATGTCTCTCGCCAACGTAATTTCGACAGCGCTGCATTTGAGCTATTCTGCGATTTTGCATCTTTAACAACTTTTTGTGTGAACGTACAGGACGACCTGCAGAGCTATAGTAGCCCCGCGCCGCTCCTATGCATGTGAGGGGGATGCACCTGGAATCACTTTCCAAAGATCGCCGCTGGGTTCCCAATGCCTGATTCAAAATGAATACAACAACATTGTAGTTTTGTCTACCGACTCAAAGATAATTCGGCCCTAAGCATTTATTATTTATCAAACATACATTCACATATTTCTCTGCGAATCCCTTTAAGGCTTTTGTGGGAGCTAATCTAAAGTGTGGACTATACACGTCTTACTAAGCATTTATACATTATATTTAAAGGCTGGAAATGCATCAAGTACCATTTCAGCCCCAAGTAATAAGTAGTAACATGTAGTACGGCAAAGATAGTCCTCACTTTAGATGAACTCATAACTAATGCTTTCGGTAACGCTCTATATTAAGGTCCTTGTAATAAGCCTTAGTTAATATGTAATAATACTTTATTCTATGCTTACATTCATTTTTAACATTTAACATGTTATAATAAACATGTTTATTGTGAGATTTTAAGACTTTTATATGCACTTTTAAGAATCGCATTAACTATTTATTGATTGCTTAATAACATTAATTATGTTCTTATGAGATTCTTATAGTTGTTAATAAACGCATTACAAACCCATTTATTGAGTCTTACCAACTTACCTATTATGTCATTGTTAAACCTTTACTACGCATTTTTTATACTTATGAAGCTTAATAAGTCCTTTATTAAACTGCCAATTATGCATTCGGAGGTAGGGGATCTAACAGCCATGTTCTCACAACGTTCGTCAAACACTTCATCAAGCATATGCGTCAAGCCATCATCCACTTGCAAAAACAGAACTTCCGGTTCAAAATGGGCCTCAAAATAAAAGCCTTTACAGGATATATTATATGAGGCACAAAACAGATCGCACTCACCAACAAGCATTGTTCCCGCTTTAGATCCCGTACCTGCAAAATTCATAATTAGCAGTTTATTAAAAGATCCTTAATAACCTAACCTTAAAAAGCATAAAAAATGCTTCGTAAGGTTTTAACAATAACATAATAGGTAAGTTAGTAAGACTCAATAGATTGTGTTTGTAATGCTTTTATTAACAACTATAAGAAACTCATAAGAATATTATTAATATAATTAAGTAATCAATAAATACTGAACACGTTTCTTGCAAGCGCTTATAAAGTCTTATAATACCACATTAAACATGTTTTTTAAGTTATTATTAATACTTATTGATAGTCTTATTAACTCCAATATATGTTAATAAGCATATAATAAGTGTCTTATTACCTTTTAATAAAGGCTTATTACAACGACCTTAATATTAATTGTTACCATACTTTCTAACACCCTGAACTAATCAAGAATTGCAGCATTATTACGTTTTTATGAAGAATTATAAACACAATGTAAATAGTTGATCACATAGCTAATTAATCGGTAACAACTGATTAACTATTGCTTATTAATGAGTATCAAAGTAGTAAAAATGCTTTCTAAATTATGAATTCACTATTTACTTCTAATTTATTAATGCCTCAACGTTGCAGTTATTATTAAGTGCTACTGTTAGATTTATTCGAACTTTCTCTAAGATCAGCTAATTAAATGAATGATAAAACTTTCACACTGGAACTCCTACACTCTGCAATGTAAAATCCACGTCACAAATAAGGCTACAAATAAAGAACAGAACCGGAGGAGATGAAGCAGGCTTGGCAGTGAGGCAACCCCTTCAACATGGTGTGTGATGCTCTGCCCTCACCTCCTGGGCACTTTGAGCTCCCACCACAGCCCTGCGGTGAACACAGATCTGAATAACGCTCTGCCACTGGTTTCAGGAGTCACTATACCCTTCCCCTATTAGTGCCTGAAGGGCTGGGGCTGTTTCAGGATCCATTCTCCATGCCTTATATTTCCCCTTCTCACTCTCTCTCTCGCTCTCTCTCTCTCTCTCTCTCTCTCTCTCTCTCTCTCTCTCTCTCTCTCTCTCTCTCTCTCTCTCTCTCTCTCTCTCTCTCTCTCTCTCCCTCTATTTCTCTCTCTCTCTCACTCTCTCTCTCTCTCTCTCTCTTTCTCTCTCTCTCTCTCCCTCTATTTCTCTCTCTCTCTCTCTCTCTCTCTCTCTCTCTCTCTCTCTCTGTGCTCGCTCCCGCTCACACTGCCTCTTTCACTCCTCTTTTTCTACAATATATAGAGGGAACAAACGATGGATGGATGGAGCGAGGGAGAAATGGATGGACCAATAGCTAGATTCAACTCTAGACTCTCGAGGGGAGGCCTCATCATTATAACAACACAACATCTACAGGTCCTTGCTTTCCTGCCTGTGGTTTTTCCTTGCAATGGGTCCAGTGTAATTGTATTGTATTGTATTTGGGGGACAACTTCAACTTGTCAAGCCAGGCATCCTAATGACTTGTGGCAGGGTCAGTCAGTTGGGACTTGGGCCCCGCTTCTAATTCATAATGACTGGCAGAGGAGGGTCAATTTTTAATGGCTAGGCAGGGACAAAGTTGGCAGTAAGGGTCACGGTAACATTAACTCTGTTGGCTTTTTTTCCCCATTGTTATCACAGTGCGCCATATTGCCTCAGACTGAGGCCATATAAACCAAAATAACATTTAGTTAGCTTAAGTAACAAGACTCCTGAGACGCAAGAAGTATAGTCTGGGTAATCGTAAGTGCTTTAAGACTTCCCTGTGTTGTTTACTGTACCCTGGGTGGAATAAAATCCAAAAAAGGCTATTCAGGGAAGCATGTCTTGCAACGTGATACAAAATTGGTATTTCTTCTGTTACATCATCACGGTTCTCTTCCAAATAGGCCCCAAAATGAGGTCTCTTCTTGAAGTCTATCTCCTCCCAAAGGGGCTGTATGCCTTAATTGTGATTTGTTCCCTGAATAATAACTTCATTTTTTTCTAAAGGTCTTCATGGTCTGTAAATAACTCAACCGATCAATAGCGCGTTGGCACCACAGGTTACTATGGTAACACGACAGGCACTCTTCATTACGATGGCAAGCCTTTTGACAGCATATTAATGAACAGTTAAAGGTATCAAAACATGTGACCCAAACAATGAGGGGGATTAACAACGATGCTTTCAACGCGGATCATTGTTGGCCTGGGAAGTGGCGAAAGAGCAAAGACACAACAGTAACTAACAATTCATATCCGGGGTTGATAAAAATGGATTGCTGACCATGATGTCATTTCTAATTGATCAGGCAGCATCCTCCGGTCCTAAACCACCACAACCATTGATCCGCATAGGTTTGAACACCTTTAAGTAAATAACCCTTTAATTTATAGTAGTGCTGTCAAGCGATTAAAATATTGAATCGCGATTTATCACATTAATGTCATAGTTAACTCGCGATCAATCGCAATAATTTTTTTCTATTCTAAATATCCCTTGATTTCGTGCTGCTAGCCTTTTAGTGAGATCAGAGAGTGTTGAGAAGAACGACAGTAACCGCAGTGAATTCAACCCGGTCCACTTGACATCGGGTAGGTGCATGACAGTGGTAGGCCTACCGTAAAACTTCAATAGCCAAGGCTTTTATTTGTTTCAATAACTGAACTTTCTAACAAAACTCTTGCTCAGCAAAGATGGGAAATACTATAACATTTATTATTTGAACCAGTATGAATATTTCTACCGTACGTAGGCACATTAGCAGGCTATCGAATAACGCCACACACACACACACGCACGCACGCACACACACACACACACACACACACACACACACACACACACACACACACACACACACACACACACACACACACACACACACACACACACACACGCGGTGGCGGAGTGGTAATCGGGAGAGACGGGAGAATTCCCGGTTGGCCGTAAACGTTTCGGAGCTGTCGGGCTGATTACTGCGGGATAACAATATTGCGTTTCGAAAAGTTCCTGGATATCTTTTTCATATGTCATGGAAATGTATTCCCAGTGGTCCAGGTCTGTGGTGGTTACTACGCCAGTAGGTCCACTCAATAACATCTAAGTGATCTTTCAGCATGTTTTGTGTACGGTTTCCTCTTAGTCTCCATATAGTGGATTAGCACACTCCCCAAAGTTGCTCCCGGTTTTGTTCATCATGTTGACAGCACTGTAGTTAGGAAGTGAATTTATTACTCTGACACAATTTTGATGGAGCCAGAAGTGCATGAAATTTAAAACTAACTCTTTGGATGTATTGATCTATTCCCATCTTGGTGGTATACAGCTGTTTGCTAGAAGGAAAAATGAATATTTAGCCTAAATAAACATGTTTGTTTTCAGAATAGGACATTGCTTAAACTGAAATCCTCTATTCCCCAATAAAAATAATTCTATGTCTGGAATGTAAAACAGAGATTCTCCAGCAGCCTCAGCCACACTGGGCTAAAACATCAACGATTATGTTTGGGTAAATTGTACTAACATATTTTTAATGCTTATTTGTATTATTGTTGTCATGATAAATAACTCCTAAAGTTGGGTTACATTTCACACAGACCTCTTAGATGGTTGCGTCAGAGCTGCAGCGAAGAGATTCCTGGTGATTTAACAGGAATCACATCAGAGGCGAATGCCATGGGAATTAAGGCAGAATTTAAGGGGTTGCATCCAAAACTGTGTTATATACACTTCCTATGCTTCAAAGTAAATGTTTTTACCACAGATTTTTTTCTGTTCACTGTTATCAGGTAGCATAGTTTGGATTTTAAATTCTAGCCCGTAGGGAATGCTAGCAAGGCAGCATACGTGCAGCCTTGGGGGTTGTAACACCGTGTTCCAGCCACCGTGTGGCTGAAATGTTCCAGAAATGTAGTCATAGCACATACATGTAGGTTCCTTGTATAACAACATGATACGTGTGAGAAAAAGATAGCAGTCCGACCGAAATATGAAATGAGTCGGGAAGTGACTCGCTATTTCAGAGATGCGGAGAGAGGAAAAAGAGAGTGAAAAAAGAGACAGAAAGCGAGGTTAATGAAAACTGCATCGCATGAAGGGCATCTGAATGGCCATCTCTTATCCATGCAATTATGCGTGCCTCACACTGTATCAAATATTGGGATCTTTAACCGAGGTCAAAATTAAACCGGCCTTTTATTGTCCTGCAGAGCTCATTGGGTTACTCCATTAACCTCTCTTAGGCCCAGGATGTGTATTATAACAGAGGTGAACGCGGCTCCGTGGAGTTATTATGGGCTGTAATAGCGATAGCCTTTATCTGAGGCCCCAGACAGCGGAATGGCAAGGGGTCGGGGAAGGGGTTGGGGTCCAGAATGGAGCCTCGGTTTTTGGATGGACACATCTCTGGCTGTTCGGCAAACATGCGCCCTGCAAATGTGCTCATCAGCAAGACATCACTCAACACACCAGTTGATAGCAGTCGGGGGCACAGTAGGCTGTACGGTTATTTAGCAAGAAGCTAACAAACCAGCTAAGGGGACCATAGATAGGGAGCTATCATTTTATGGCTGTCATTCAATTATCTCGCTCTCTTCCTACTCTGAAACCTTTTAGGAGATGGTTATAAGAAGCATTTTCATCATATTTAACCATGAGGAAACGAAAGAAGAAGCAAGCTCCACAGCGTTGGAGCCTGCTTTTACTTTTACAAAATTTAAATCCACATAGTAGACATGGAGGAGGAGGAGGAAGTGGCCCCGAAAGTGAAAATCAAGCACTTAGCGGTAATCCTGGATGAGTAAACCTGTCCTGGAGAAAGCCCTGTGCCTTCCTCATGTTAATGAGGACCAAATGCAGAGTAGGTGTCTGGTCAAGGGCAGAGCCAGGACACAGAGACCCCAGCAGCACCGCCGCCACCGGACTGGGGTAATTGGAATGGATTTTGGTTCTTTCTTCAAACCAAATTGTGGTAAACACATACACACACACACATGCACATGCATATACGAATATTTGCACACACACAAACACACACACACACACACACACACACACACACACACACACACACACACACACACACACACACACACACACACACACACACACACACACACACACACACACACACACACACACACACACACACACACACGCATGCATAAACCAGGCAAATAATATAACAAACCGCTTGATGACATGAGTGACTTTGAGAGCGGGTGTACCATTGTGTGTCTGAGTGTGAATAAAGATTGCATATGTAAATCGCTCTGGCACACACACTCGCAAATGACCTTGCAATATGCAAAATAATAACGGCCGGCATAAAAGGAAAGGTCCATACGACGGAAACCAGGGTTCACTGCAGGGGGTTCACCGAGCCGAACCCCGAGATGTATGTCTTTATGAATCCGCTTGGCTCAACCATATTTGGACCAGATAAATCTCCCCGTGCGGTTAGATCTGGCTGCTTCGGCGAAGCCTCAGGGGCTGAATTAGTGGAGGGTTTTGTAACGGAAATGTTATCTCATCTGGTTTCATTAAGCGGAGGAGGAGAGCTGTGGCGGGCCAGGAGTGTCTGAACCCTGTTGGGAGAGACTCAGAGATATG
The DNA here is from genome assembly GCF_026213295.1 of Gadus chalcogrammus. Taxonomy (NCBI): domain Eukaryota; kingdom Metazoa; phylum Chordata; class Actinopteri; order Gadiformes; family Gadidae; genus Gadus; species Gadus chalcogrammus. The sequence continues at coordinate 11,793,804 of NC_079418.1, forward strand.
AATGTTAGATAAATTACTCAGAGATATGAATGTTAGATGAATGCAGGTGCGATTTAGGAGCTATAATTTGAGTTTAAGTTGGTAGAAATGCAAGAGCCATCCGTCAGCCTTTGGTGAGTAAAATGCTTTGTTTGTTTCCATTGTCTGCGTTTGACTCTGTAAGAGACCATGTCGATTTTAGACTAAGGGGAGGGGCCACTATTTTTTGTCAAAATCTTGGACACTTTAGCCATGCTAACACTATGCTTGAATATACAATTATAGAGAATATATATTGTGGTGGCCACGGGTGTCGACGCCGGTTACAGGCCCGCAATTGATCCTGGTAGGGCTCTTCCCTATTTGTTCGGACCTTTCGGAGCCAGCCTCCCTTTGTCCTTTGCGGTGCAGACATTCAGTGGGTTCAGGGGGTGGGGATGGTCGTTGTGGGGGTGTAATTGTGGTGCTGTTCTGTTGTAATGTTGTGTTCATAGATTCCGCCACCATTACTATAAAGGTTTTGTTGTTGGATGGGTGCTGCAGTCCGTTGCTAATCCAGACCTTCCCGTGCTGCTCGGCACAATATTACAATATAAAATACAACATTATCATTACACATATTTAGCGTGCATGTTTTCCTTAAAGCCTATAAATGCATTCCTTCACCCATTAATGTCGTACGCAAGCACTTTCACATCGATATATCTATGTTCCACCCACTCGTAGTAATAACCATCACAGCTGATACCATCAGCATTCATTCATCAACCATGTTAAAACATGTACACACGATTTAACATTGACCCTCAAAATCACAAATCAATCTTTGTTGTTTTGCATTTAACTGTGTGTGGTGTCTTGAATATCATACAACATACCATGGCCTCACAAAGTAATTGTTGACCTACCACCGTTGAGTGGCTAGTCGGTATAAAAAGATTTATTGATAATAAGCAGAACGGATGGTCAATAATTGAAAGTGAAATTATACTCAGAATCCAAAAGCAACGCAAATATGGCATATTGACGTGGTCCCTTTATATATTCACTGCATCAATGAAGAGAAAAGAAAAAAGAAAAAGAAAAAAAGGAAATCCATAATTTCTTGGTCTCTGTAAAATAGACCATAAAGATCAAGGATATCAAAGCCCTGACAGCCATGACAACACATTTTACAGACAAATACACACACAGACACACACACCATTGTTATTATCTGCCTGTTTGAAATCCCATTTGAAAAAGAGGTCTTAATACTGCCTGTGTATGTGCTGTATGTAGGTGTGTCTATGTGTGTGCGTGTGTGCGTGCGCGTGTGTTGTGTGTTTGTGTTTGTGTGTGCATGTTGCTTTCTATCAGTGCACTGTAAACAGTGTCAACATGGCGGGTAGAGGCGAGCGTCCATATGTGCGCTCACGGGCGGCGGTGTAGGCGTGTGTGTGAGGGATGTACACCCATCGACGGGCCTCCGTCAGGGGCCGATAGGATGGCTGGGGGGGGAGGGGAGGGGGGACACCACAGCAGCACCACCCGCTCCCCTCGACGTCCACTGATGGTCCGCCATGTCCCCCGCTCCTCCCCCGCACAGAGAGAGAGAGAGAGAGAGAGAGAGAGAGAGAGAGAGAGAGAGAGAGAGAGAGAGAGAGAGAGAGAGAGAGAGAGAGAGAGAGAGAAATTAGAAATTGAATTGGTGAAATAAGACTGTTCAGACCAGTGCACCATGTGGTTGGCCAATTGAACTTTCTTTTATTAAACATTGTGGGAAACCCCAAATCAACTTAATGTTCATAAACCGTTTTTGTACACATTTACAAAATAATACATATTATTGTAATACATATTATTTTGTAAGTGTGTATATAATATATATTAAATAACCCTTTTGGATCCTTTGAAAAAGAGTAACATTGATAAATTACTATGCGGCCATGCTGTGAAATATGTGGTACACTGAGTGATTGGAAAGCTCTTCCCCGGAACCAAAGTTGTAATGCACTAACAGAATATTAAATAGAAATTAAAAGAGTTAAACCATCCGATGAGTATGCGTCTCACTCTGTCCGCTATGTCTATTCGTTTCCGAAGAAGATATTAAGTCCTGACGCAGAGATGAAGGAGAACTGAGAACATTTGCACTAGCGTTTTCATTTGTATTAGTTATGACTAAACTGGTGCCGCGCTATTCAATTAACCAAGTAACATTTTTCGCAATGAATAATTAAACCGACACTTGCAGTGAAGACAATCTAATATCTATGCAAATTCCTCATAGACATAATTAGGATGTGGCTGGAGTATGTGGTGGGATTTAGCTCTGATGGGCATCCCAGGTGCCAACGTTATCACAATGGGTGTCGGGACATTACATTCAGTGAGTCATCCATTGGATATGGGAGCTATAAACAATGACAGGCTGTTCACCTCACTGCCACATCACAGCCCCTGTCACATCACTTTTTTGCATTGCATTTTGATGCTTTATGATAGAGTGAGATAGACAGGAAGGCACGGGAGATAGAGGGGAGGACATGCACCAAAGCCCCCGGGCAGGAATCAAACCCCCGCCGCTGCGATCAGGACTGAGCCTTAATGGTGCAAGCTCTACCTGGTGAGCCACCCCCCCCGTCACATCATTCACCATAACGGGACAACCAGCAGTGGTTATGGTCGTTAGTGGTAGCTACTTTCATCCAGAATGTTTTATTAATTTCATCATTAAAACAGCTGAGTCATGAAGAACACACAGATCGTCGTTGTGCGCTTTTCAGGATGAGAAGGCCCCCCGCTCCAGAGCATTCTCAGCGTTGTCCCATGTGTGCTAAACATGCTGGAGAAATGTTTTGAGTAAGAGTTATAAATGGATGATAAAACCAATGTTGACTGTATTAGCTAATCCAGATTCAGACGTGGCGGCGGTTGACAGGGTTGGTGCAGCATGCTAAACGCCACCCCAGCATTTCAATTTTCCGATACTTGCAGAACGTGGCACACACACTAATCCCATGAATCACCGTACATCCAAGCGATTGAATTTAAAGATTTACGGCAACAGTCCAGTGGGTTTCTGTTGGCCTCGGATCTCATTATCTAGACCACTGGTTCACATTTAATTTGGCTTTCGGCGACACATTCCCACTGGCGGTGTCGTTGAAGGAATATATATACATACTGCGGGGGAGCAACGGGAAAGTCAAAGGACCGGCCCAGGAGAGGAACACAGAAGACATGATGCGCAAAAGGAAATGAGAGAGGGAAATGAGCAAAGGTTACTGGAAAGACGCATAGCATCAAAGAAGGGTTTGCAACTTCAGAGTGAAGAGTCAGGCTTTTTTAGCTGGTCTGGATATGAATACCAAGATTTGGAATACATTATTAATTCATAAACATACACATGCTAGCATTTCCCTTTTCTTTTTTTTCCCTATTAGCTTCATCCACGAACACATGCGTCACCGTGTTTCTCTTTCCGCGACACGGCGGTGCAGGAAATAGGCTCAGCTCTCCAAATCCATCCATCAAACGGTGTTCCCACCGATGCCGTTCCCATTTATGCAAAAAGCAGACTCCCTGACATTTAAAATGAGCAAGTGTCAGGATCAAACTTGTGGGACGAGCATTAAATGTGGATCGATGAGGGGCCGCGGGGACGTAGCCAAGGCCCTGCAATGAGGGACAGCGCTGAGAGTGATTAGTTTGATGCGCCTCGCCGGCACGACAACAATGTCTGATAAATTGCCAAGTGCGTGTCGTTACCGCCACCGCTCCCCTTTCATCTCCCTTCTGTCAGTTACTTTCAAACCTCTCCAAAAAACGTCCGCCCGTGACATCACACCAACCGCCTTCGCCGGCGTTCACCTCCCCCCCCCCCCCCGCGACGACTGACACAGAGGAAAATTGGGGAGACGGAGAATCAAGGCAGCGGATGAGCCCCCCCCCCCCCCCAACCATCCACTGCCTTGATTCTCCGCCGTTCCTGAGCAGAGCAGTATGAGCAGAACAGACACGCTGTCAGTAGAGGAGCGCATCGCTCCCTCATTCCGTGGGACGTGCCCCGGAGGTAAGCCGACCCGGTGGGTTCTGTCAGCCGCCCCGCCCCGCCTCCCCCACTCCCCCTCCACCTCCCCCCAATCAGACACGACGGGCTACCAAAACAAACATTCATCTGTCCGCGGGGACGGCAGGGACGGCAGGGCTGGCAGGGCTGGCAGGGCTGGCAGCGCGGCGCTTCTGGGTCACGGCACCGATGGGAAAACGACCTTGACATGCTTTTTGGGGAGTGCGCGGGCAGAGCGACCGCCGGGAGTGTGCAGGAGTGATAGAAGGGCTGCAAACAAGCCCTTAGTGAAGCAGCGATGCAGTGGGAGGTTAATGCGCGGCCCGTGTGTACAGTGGAGCGGGTTATGACTGAATCAACAGTCCTTCGGCATGAACGACCGTGACTGTATTTTCCTTAAGATCAATCTGTAAATGATGATGATGATGATGATGATGATGCAAAGGGAGGGGGAGCACGGTCTCATCTCCTATAATCGGGCCTCACCACATTTGCCGCTGTTGCAATAAGGCGTGCCTCACTGAGCAGATTTCAAACCCATCTCGTAACTTGGCTGAAGTCTTCTCCGTCCAGCTCCCACCAGACAAGGCCATGGTGTCCTTGGATTCTCCCTTCACGCTGTGCCATGCGTAGCTTGAAACACGGAGGGTGTGCACGTGTGTGTGTGTGTGTTCGTGTGTCCATGCATGTGTGCATTAGAAGCGCATGTCTGTCTGTCGTTATCCTCCGTCTCGAGGGGGTATGATAGATTGGACATGTGCTTGTGATAAATTGGCAAAGCGAAGTTGCACAAAGTGTCACATAATGACTGCTAATTGCTCCATTCATTTTCCGTGGACTGGGGACTGAGGATGTGGGGGATCCTGGTTTGGTTGTAGCCCAAAAAAGGGCCTCATAGCACCCCACATCCAGGCGGCGCCCATCGGGGTCACAGTCTTCCCAGTGGAGGCAGCATTGCTACTTTTGTGGCTTATGAGGAGACAGTTGTGAGTAGCAAACTAGTAGATAAGTAAAGGGGTAGCACAAGCAGTAAAGTATTGATGTGATATATAATGATGCAAACCATAAATAATGATACTCTATGTTTAACAGTGCTTTTATTTTGTTGTTCTAAAAACACCAAATACAGAACTATATAAGTTGTCCACATTGCGTAAAATATAATTATGTTTGGAGGATAAGCTTTGAAGGCACCCATCTCAGTATTGAGAGGTTTGTGATAGCTTTGTAATGAACAATCAAAAAGTAATACAGAAGAAAATAACCACCGCTATCGAAGATAGAGGCGCTTCAAAGAATTATATGTTGAAAGAATGCCATGAATTTTAGATGAACATTGTCAGCCTGTGAGATGTTCATCAATAGAGTGAACTTCAATCACATTTAAGTCTTTTATTCTGCATTCAAACTTCAGTTGGGTAACTCTACAGCACTTCAAATTGCCAGGGAAACTTCTCCTGTTTTCTTCACAGAGAGCGCAACATGGATAACTCAGCGACTATGGCTATTTTATACACCATAAATAAATGAAAGAAAAAATAAATACAATATAATGCATTCAAGAATATTGGAGATAATGTTAATTAAATTAAAGAAATGTGTCTGGAGTAAGATGAAAATGTTTTGAGTGAATGTTTAACCATTTGTTTTTCACACACTATTGCTGGACACACAAAACATGTAAATAGTTGAGGTTTACGATAAAGAAACTTGTAAACCCTTGTTCTCTCTTTTCTCTCACAAACACACATCCTCAGGCACAGTGTATAAAATAGATACTGTCTCCTCCATACAATTCAACTCATTCTATTTCCTAAAAAAAGTCAAGAGACTCTATTTGTGCATCTCTAAAAGATAAGACACTCTCGGAGATGGACATTACAAGAAATTCTGAAACTTTTAGCCCTACAAACAAACAAAATAAAAAAATTCTGACACTGTGAAAGTGTCAACTATATCAGTTGAATAAGGTTCAAAATCTATTTTTCTTTGCTTCCTTGCTTACAGGAGATCTAATATCAATATGGCAAAAAACCTTGATTGGAATAATCCTGTAAAAGTGTGACATTTCAATAAATGCCATTGCAATTTACATTAAAGCTTTGGTCATTGTAAAAGTCAAAAGCAGCTGTCACAGAATCTGAGGATCTTGTACATTTGAAGAGCAATGAGGTAAGCCATATAGCCCCTCAAGACCAGCCTGGTTTTCAGCAAGGTGATGAAAGGATGTGCTAATGCCTCCCTTTCCTGGGCACATAAAGGTGATGGGTAAGCCTAGCTTGAGGCAGAGTGTGGACATCTCAGACAGAGAGCAAATTGGAGTTGATGCAAACTGACTTATGTAACGTCAGGGGTTTTATGATGTGAGGATGATGTCACCTTGTCTGAAAAGCACACATTTGCTTTCATGTTTTGATTACTTCTGTTGTAATTTGGCCTTCCCCAAAGTCACCTGGCCCTTTCATCTCTGAATAAATCCGTCCATAAAAACATCTGACATCGAGCCTTGCAACAGGGGAAGGATCGCCTATTGGTTAGGGGTCTGACTTCCAGTTGAAAAGCCATGGATTTGAACCCTAATGGCATCTCCCTGTAGGTGCCTCCGAGCCAGATGAATACACACCTACCTTGTCCTTAAAGCTGCTATTGAATCAAGAGTTGAAAACAGATTTTGAAAACACACAACCCAAAAAATATCCCCTCCATCTCTGCTCCCTCTCCCCCTATGTGCGTGCATGTGATTGACAGACATCTGAATCACAGTCAAGATAGATTCAACCAACCATCTCCATCTTGTACCCAAAATCAGAAATGTGACAGAGCTATTCTTACAGAGCGGTTGACAAACTGAAGATCTTCTACCTACAGCACCATATATATATGTATCTATATATATATATATAATATATATATAATATATATATATATACATGCATATAAATATATATAGTATAAATATATGTATAAATCCGCTTTGGTTTGCATTGAATGAAAGCATCTGCTCAACGACTAAAGGGTAAATGGTGACATTTCAACATGGAGAAGAAGCTTCTATGTAGTAAAAAATGTCCTGCAGCAGTGAAGTGTGAAGCACGTTCATGTGATATTCTGCTACGAGAACACCACATCCACTCTGCCTGCTCTCACAATCCTAGATCACTCATCTTCATTCTGAAGTTCCATCGAGGGAAAATAAGCGGGCTTAGGTCAGTTAGCTGTATGGCGGTAGCGTGAGAAACGCCTTGATGCTCATTCTCTGGGCGCTGGTCATCTTTTTTCAAGAGGTTCCATGCTAAGTGAGACCCCCTTCCTGGCTTATCGAAATCAGTATGTGTTTTAAACACAATCACACACCTTCACGCACAGATGGTAAACCCACACAGCCCAACACACACACGTATAAAGGTGCTCTCTCTGTCTCACACACACACACACACACACACACACACACACACACACACACACACACACACACACACACACACACACACACACACACACACACACACACACACACACACACACACACACACACACACACACACACACACACACACACATTGATATGTCCAATCTATCATACCCCCTCGAGACGGAGGATAACGACAGTGCTTCTTATTTGAGAAGCATTCATTTTCTTGTCTCATTAAGTGCTTGGATTTTCACCAATTTCTGAACTACAAACAAAGCGTTCCCGTAGGCCATTGTTTATTTGCAGTTGGAGAAAAGGAAATTCCTTTAACTATTATTTTTTCAATATTTACGTGAAGAAAAAAACACATTCTCCTCCCATTTCCTAAGGAGGCTTTGTGTCTGGATGTGCTGAGATGAGGGACTCAGGCTCAAAGATATCTCTGTGGTAACATTGGCACGGTACAAATGTCTGAAAGAGTTCATCAAATGTAATTCCTATTGCTATTCCTAGAATATGTTCCAAATATATATGAAATGGATTCAATATATTTCAATATCCCTTGATGCCTGACTGCCTGCTTGTCTGTCTTCCTGTCAGCCTCGGCTAATTAGCTCATTAGTGTTGCCACTAGGAAAGTGGCTACAACATACATTCTGAAGCCGCATCTATTTAGGAGATGTACATTCACCTCCATTATTGTGGGGTTAGGACTTTGGGTAAATTAAGATAATATTCTGAGGCAGCATTGCTTCTGACTCTTGCAGTTACATACTTATACCAACATCATTTTTTACTGCCTGAGGGCTGAAACAACCTGGCAAGTGTTTAAGTGCAGCAACACTTTTGGCAGCCGATTTATGTCTATCTTTCCGCTTGGGCTCGATTTCATTATTGTATTGTCTCAGAGAAAGTGTTGCATTTGACTTAGGAGGTTTTTGAAAATAATTAACAAAATTAGTGCATACCTGCTGCAGACCTGCTAAATGAATATTAATAATAATAATAATAATAATAATAATACATTTAATTTAGAGGCGCCTTTCAAAACACCCAAGGTCACCTATATTGAATGATCTATAGCTTTATTTAATAGTTATATATATATTGAATTCATAAATGTCAGTACAT
>NC_079418.1:11807379-11874967 GCF_026213295.1 Gadus chalcogrammus
TTTTTATAGTGTTCAAAAGTTGTTAAATGGGGTAGGTTCTCTGTCTAAACCTGATGTCTGCTTCTTCCGGCAGAAAGAGCTCTTGGAGATTGCTTGTTGTTATGCCGGCTGTGCAACCTTGTGCTTTTGAAACTCGTGGGCAGAAGTGACCCCCTGTTTACTTTAATGAGCACACACACAAAGTGTCACACCTGTGGGCGTGCTGCACAGTCACTTCTTGTTCTCTATCAAATCAGCCCACCCACCTAACTGCTCCCCACCTCCCCGCCAGCAACACCTGTCATTAAAGGTGTCCACGAGAAGGCGTTCTCAGCCCGGTGCTTTACGAGGTCCACCCGCAGAGCGAAGGTCAAACCCATCCTGTATCTCCCCGGCTCCTTATCAACACATTGCGACGGCCATAATGAGAGGTCCGTCTAAAAAATGAATGAACTTTCATTCTTTTGTGTGATTTCCAGTAACGACTTCAGTGTCGTTTCAGCACGACTGACGGAGTGTGTGGCAGAGGCAAAAGGCCACGGCATACCTCCGCCACATCCCTCAGCGACCGGGGGGCCCTTCACTCCCTCACCGCAGGAGCAGGAATTCTGTAACGACGGGAAGAGTTACGGTATGAGATGAGATGTTTGTATGATGTATGGCTGCCCCGCCCCCCCCCCCCCACCCGCCCTCTAATTCCTCCCCTCCTTTTGACACAACTGACCACAACGGAGGCAGGTCATTCGTTCACACACACCTCGAGGCGAAACCTCAGCCTTGTTTACCACTGAAGGTGCACCTCCAATGGGGTGGGCTGTGCTCTGAAAGGTCAGCCCGAAAAAACCCAGACTTCAGGGTGAGGCGTATGCCGTCCATCTCGGTCTGACAAAAGCCAATTTTGCGGGCTGCTCGTTGGAACACAGGGGGAGCCGATAGGGCGCCAGACGAGACGTCCTAAGTGAAGGAGAGACAGCGTGAACACACTCCCCCCAGCCCTTAATGAACAGCTTCTCAAAGCACCTCGATGCCTTTTGTTCCGTTGGTGTGGTGCTCGGCTGGGGCTGTGTGTGTGTATGTCTGGGTATGTGCGTGTGTGTGTGTTTGTGTATGTGTATGTCTGGTTATGTGTGCCTGTGTGTCTGTTTCTGTGAGTGTGTGTTTGTGTGTGTGTGTGTGTGTGTGTGTGCGTGTGTGTGTGTGTGTGTGCGTGTGTGTGTGTCTTTGTGTCTGTGTGTGTGTGTGTATGCGGGGGCAGGAGTCGTGCGGATCATTCACGGGACAGGGAAGATGTGAGAGCTTTTGAAGTCGAGTCATTTATTCTGGGCTGTCAGACTCCCTCTGAGGCTCCTCTCTCCCCCCTCCTCCCCCAGTTGTACTTTTGTCTTACCCTCTACGCTCCCGAGACCCCCATGGGGAGCGGCATCACGCGGTCCACGCGGCCTCGTGTGTGTTAACATGCCGCTTGCCCTGCCTTCAGCCAATGTGTTGCGCGGAGATCTCAGGCTGCACATGACTCGGAGAAGTTTGTGACAATATTCAGAATTCTTTGCATTGGTGGTGTTGGTGTGTGTGTGTGTGTGTGTATGTATGTGTGTGTGTCTATATGTGTGTGTGTGTGTGTTTATGTGAGAGTGTGTGTTTGGCTGTGTGTTTCTACATGTGTGTGTCTATATGCTGTGTGTGTGTCTATATGTTGTGTGTGTGTGTGCGTGTGCGTGCGTGATCGTCAGCTGCATCTTCAAAGGCAAGCTTTCATAACCCTCATTGTGCGCCGTCTCACACAGCTCTCCTGGTGTTAACGAGGTCGCCGCAGCCCCCCGCCCCCTCCTGTAGAACACGAACACACACTCCTCTCTTAGCAGTCAGACAGCGACGCGTCGTTCACTACGTGGAGAGGAACCACACATGCATATGGATTGGTTTGTTTGTTTGTGTTGGAACCCACAACATGCACATCTTCAGGAAGGGGCAAAGAATTAAAGAATGAGTGTATATTTAATCGGCTAACAGGCCAACACAAGGTCAGGGCTAACAACGTCAGCAACGCTCGGAGTAAAGCGGAATGTGTGGAATACTGGGGCGGCAGTAGCTAAGGAGGTAGAGGGAGATGACAGTTAACCGGAAGTTCGCACAGCTGAGTGTCAAGGTCTCCATTGAGCAAGACGCCTCATCCTGAAGAAATGGCTGGCACCCTGCGTGGTTGACCCCGCCGTCGGTGTGTTAATGTGTGAGCGAATGTTTGTCAGTCGCTGTGGATAAAAAGAAGACAGTGTGTGGAATGTTGGGATTTGTCCACCCGTGAAGAAGGTAACTTATTATAGCAAAGCAGTATGAAACCTTGTGTGGATGCTTGTCCTTGCATCAACGGAAATGATCACCATCACAATACATAAGGTCGAGTAGACTGTTAAATTGAGACAGAGTGAGTGGAAGCATTCGTCAATGGAACAACAGAACATCATATTGGGTTTGATAAAGCCCCGTAGCATTGATACAAATCTGTGGCCATGACAAGATCAACAACCGGGGACGCATGAATAAAAAAATGATATTAAGACGTCTGAGTAATGGAAGCAATGCAGATGAGTAAAAATTGCCATCTGCAATGCATCACTGAGTCCAATGAAATAACTTTAACAAAACAGTAAAGAAAGAAGATTACTGCCGTTGTTGGAAGAGATACGAGTCACGACAGGCACATCCTCTTCTCTTCCAGGGCAACGTCGACAATCTGACGATCTGTGAGCCGATGAGCACCAAACATCCACACAGCTCTGTCTCTCACTGATGTCGGGACATGTTTAACTGGAAATAGTCCAGATGAACGCCCGCCCCGCTTCCTGTTAGATTCTCATCAGGAGCCCTAACTCCATTAGTCCTGAGATGCATTGATTTTTTCTTGCTACACTTTAGTGTGGGGGTTTGTGTGTGTGTGAGTATGTGTGTCCAGGTGTGTGTGTGTGTATGTGTGTATGTGTGCGTGAGTGCGTGTCCCGCTGTGTGTGTGTGTATGTGTGTATGTGTGCGTGAGTGCGTGTCCCGCTGTGTGTATGCCTTTACAGGGGTCCGTGAGTGTGTGTGTGTGTGTGTGTTTTTGTGTGTGTGTGTGTGTTTGTCTGCGTGCGGTCGCGTCCAGGTATCTGTGTGTTTGTGTGTTGGTGTGTCTGAGTGTGTCTGTGTGCGTGTGTGTGTGTGTGTGCGTGTCCAGGTATCTGAGAGTGTGTTTGTGTGTTTGTGTGAGTGTCTAGGTGTGAGTGTGGGGGTGTTCGCACGTAAGTGCTGTTGTGTATGGGTGTCAGAATTGCTTTCGATGTGTGCATGTGCATGCGTTTATCCATTTCAGGCGTTAACACATACAGCATGGGTGTAGTTCTGTGAAATGTGACTGCTCCATACATCGCCACGTGTGTGTGGGTCACTCTAAACATGCTCTTAACACATGCTGAATCATATACATATCGTGGGTGTGAGCTTCTTTAGTTACCGTCGCACAGCCTCTGGCCACATCCCCCACGCGGTGCATTGGAGGCTGTGCATCTGGGTTTTACCTCAGTCATCAGGTTCAATGTTAAAGGAACACAAAGGTTTTTCCATTTCAGGTCATTCATGAAAATAAAAAAGCCAAGGCGAGATCCGTAGAGATCAAATCAAAAGTTTCTTTCAAATCTCTCTCTCTCTCTTGAATTATGGATTATCTAACTTGAAGTTCTCGCAATAATGCCAAAAAGAAGATTAAAAAAAATTGAGAAAGATTTATGCAACCAGTTAATTCTTAGTAATGTGTCGTGATTTGCACTTCGTAGTTCAACGTTATTAGACAACAAGCGTAATCAAGGAGATAATCTCTCCACTGACAGCTTGTCTTAATATTGATGGACATGATTCATGAAAAAACGCCCAACCCCCTGTCGTTGACGTTGGCAATCACATAAACACTGAGGCTTTTAAAGACTGTTTTTACCATGTGGGCGCGTCTCCACATTACATCATGTGTGAACACACTATCATCCAAAAAAAAAGAGAAGATTAATCAGTGCAAACTGCCGCTGTTACTCAACGACTGCATTATTAATCTCAGCGCTGAATTAAACAATAGCCGTGGACCGTGTGTACGTGCACTCGCGTGATTTCTTTCTACATAACTGTCAGCTCCTGATGGATTGCACACAGCGGCAACGCAGCAGTTAAGCAGCCTATTAGAAAAGCTTGAATGGCGGTGTAAACGATGACGGGCAGGGCTGCCGATGCTTAAGTACGACGCAGAGCCAAGATTAAGGTCAGAAGTATCTGACTTTACCTCTGTGAGTGTCGGGGCCCCCGGTTCGCGTTGGGAAATGCAGTGACTGTGGTTCGCACGCTGCACGGGACCATGCATGTCAGGGTGTCTCACTGCGATCATCACAACATTTTAGCCACGGAGAAAACCCAGACGCTGAGTTTTTTTAGAGCTTAAAGTTTCATTCCAATCTGAATACAAGTATATGCAAAATCTGTGGTAGAGAACTTCTCCGAGATGAGTTCATGCTTAATTCGGTTCATAATTTTTACTTTGTGTGCGTGACGTCTGGTGGTGCATGCACAAGCTAAGTACGCCACCCCCCCCCCCCCCCCCCACAAAGCAGAACCCCCCGCAACTGAAGTCGCACACACACACACACACACACACACACACACACAAACACACACACACACACACACACTATCCCTCCTGTGGAATATTGCTGCCCTATTTCCCTGCTTAAAACTGTTTGTTTGAAAAACGTAGGGAGTTCCAAACAGAACAGGGTAATGGCTTGAAGGTGTGCGTGTCAATCAGCTCTACTCTGAGCGCTGCTGACGTTGTTAGCCCTGACCTTGTGTTGGCCCGACTCCTGCGGGAGGTTATGTCCTTTTGCCGTAACCTCCTGCTCTTTTCCTGCCTCCAGTCACCGCTACCTGCGTGTTCTTGTGTGTGTTTGTGTGCATGTGTGTTATGATTGTGATGAGAGAATTTGTGTTTTCCTTAATGCATTAGACTTTGTGCTGTCTGTGTGCACAAAGCATTACAAATTTTTTTGTCATGCACACGTGACTGTCGCGGTCAGCACACACACACACACACACACACACACACCCACACACCCACACACCCACACACCCACACACCCACACACACACACACACACACACCCACACACCCACACACCCACACACCCACACACACACACACACACACACCCACACACACACACACACACACACACACACACACACACACACACACACACACACACACACACACACACACACACACACACCCCATGCACGTGTGGGATGGCGTACTGGCACACAAGCTTGCACGTCAGGGCACACAGACACCTTGGGGCCAGAGCCTAATATAGTCTGTTCACCTGTTGTGGCCTTCCAACCGTAGACTTTGTGTGACACCTCCCAGGGCGGTTGTCAGGGAGACTTAAAAACCATCTAACAACCAGCCAACTCTGCAGGGCAGTGCCAACGGCAAGGACCTCGGATGCTCTGCTGGTAGTTATACAACAGCTATTTCCTGGGCTGTGATTCGCTCTTTCCACCGAAAAGAGGCTCGTCTCTCCTCATGCTTCTGTATCCTAAAACTGTGTGCTCCTCCTGCTATCACTTGGGCGGGAGATCCACTCATAATTAACGTTTTATGAAATGCTATTTGACAGGCTTCTATTTTGTTTACTTCAAAAGATAATGAACTCAGGTTTATTATATTTATGTTTATGAACCTACTCCGTGATTTCTGCTGAAGTGTATCAATGGAATAGTGTTAAAGCTGCTGAAGACATGATTAGAGTGTTGTAGAGGGAGAGAGAGAGCAGAAACTAGCCACATTCTACAACTCAACAGCCCATGTGACAGTTTGACCACCGTCCCTGACTGTTTAACCGCCCATCAATAGCGCGCATTGATGGGTAGTGCATGAACAGCAAACCTTCCCGCGTACAATATACATACAAGCTCTTTATTCAATAGTATAAAAGGGGTGAGCTGCTGTCCTTCTGACAGTCTGCTGTATGCTGTTGTCGGAAGATGTTGTCTGTGTTGAGCAGGGTGCTCAGCAGGGTGCTCAGCTCTCCACGAGATGCGAAATATCTACTGAGATATTTGGAGGTTGGCCTCCTCTGTATGTTTGGCACTTACTTGACACTTTGGGGGAATAAATGTTAAAAACCTATTTGCAACTGTGTGCCTTGCCATCCTTTGGGTTTGAAAGTCCGGTGTAATAAGGTTACATTACCTTCACCCGAGGCGGGGTGTGACAGCCCAAAACACACCTGCCTTTGTTTTTCTGCCATTGTGAAGTGTTGCATTCACCTTTGATTCACTCGCCAGATGGAATCACTGAACCAATCAGGCAAGTAATGCCGTGATTGGTCAAAAATGAGCAGGGGGCGGTCTAAAACATAAATTGCCTCATACAGAGGCAGGCCCAGTCATGCACAAACAGATATTCTCAAAGCGCATTTCTCTCACTAATAGCTAACAAATGGCTGGGCCATTTCTAACTAATTACAAAAAAGAAATAGCTCTTACCTCCAACCTATAGACCTTTAAGTGTATCAGGCCTTAACTGTGATTAAGGGCTATCTATAGAAACACAATTATACTTGACTGACTTGACTTGGATACATTTGGCAGAACCCTGGCGCGCTGACATCCTCCACCTGTCTGCTGGACCTCCAGGTCACTGCTGCTCGGCTGCCAGGCACGCCGGTGCCAAGGACAAGGCAGGTGGCTGCTTCTCTGCTTTCCACAAGCCCCTTCTGCAAATCAAAGACAAATACTAACAGAGCTAAATGAGCTAGTTTGTACCATAAGTTGTAGCTACCTTACTTGTGCTGTATCGCATTTTCCATTGTATTTCTTGTATTTTGTACTTTCATATCACGTGCCATAGATCATCATTTCAAGAAGGCTGGGTGTGTTCCCAAAGCTTACTGGCAAGCTGAAGTCTCTTTCATGCCAGGCTGAGCCAATGGGAGCAGAGACGCATCCTAGCGTGGCTCAACAACAATCCGACGTCTGCAGGAGGATGAGGCGTGGTGTGACAGGCCCTTGTATGAAACTTTCTTAGTGGTCGGCCATCTCCTGCTTCCCCCCCTTTCATCATCTGTTCTTGTTTCAGATAAATTACACATATATTGTTGGGCAGTGAAGTCTGCCTGTAGTTGCTGCAAAAAGCCCAGAGCAGGGGTATCTGTATTGCACTAACAGCCCTCAAATTAACTTATCCTAATGTTGCATTTCACCCTCAGCTCCTCTAGGCTAGATTGATTGGTGGGCCCTGGGTTGGAAAAATACTTTCTAACGCTGACCATTGAAAATGTGCATCGCAGACCCCTGTAAGCATGCATTAGCATTAATGAAATCACATTGCACCCATTTCTTGATCTGATTCCTCAATTATGCCAGTAATAACCAAATATAATATACACGATGAGCTAAGAAGTAGCCAGACAATTCAATCTAAAATGCTAATGGGAAATAAACTCCCCACACAACTCTATGGTGGAAATTTGAGCCTTGGTTCGATTCGTACTGGTCTGAGCTGTTTCCGCCCAACACAATGTGATCGGTCTCGCTAATGCTGTGCTTCAAATATGCAACCCTTACCGTGTGCCACAAACACACAAGCACACACACAGACACACACACACAAATGGTAAGTATCAGTAAGTGAATCAAAAAATAGTATAATTATACCAGTACACTAGAACCCTTCAGGTTCAACACTTGTATACCTTTATGTGAGTGAAGCATTTGGTCTACAAATGGTACTTCAGGTTTTACCAGATCATAAAGTTGAGCTAGTTTGTAACACATCACAATTAGGGTTCATTAATTAACCGTTAATTAAAATGTTTGAATGCGCCGCTAAAGATTGATGCATGTACTCTTATTGTAAAGTGTCACCATTTTGTTAGACAAATCTTTAACCAGATACCCATTGACAATAATAACAGCCTTGAGTCAGGGCTAGTGTTGTCTCTGGCGTCTCCTCAACATGTTGCTTCCGTAGAAGATGATCTCACGGGTCCTGATGCAGCGGGGTCCATCTGTCCGCCGCAGCCATAAGCGTCTCTCCCCAAGACGAAGAGCTGCTGCGAGGACCTCATCTCTTCAAAGCCCTTAACCTCCTTTGTGCGACCGGCTCGCGAAGCACACAACCTGTTGAAGAATATCAAGAGAATAAAATGAAACAGAAACGCACCCGCACACATATCAAAGCTCATGCACACCTAGATAACAAGGTGTGCATTAGCACACATGTGAGCTGCACACTCACACACACACACTCAAACACTCACTCACACACACACACACGCACACACGCACACGCACGCACACACACACAAACACACACACACACACACACACACACACACACACACACACACACACACACACACACACACACACACACACACACACACAGCTCATGGTTTAGCCATTAAACCATCTCTTTCCCTCACTCCTTTCCTATTAAAATAGACACAGTCAACTACATAAACACAAACACACACCCAGCTCTATTCACTGCAGACCGTCCTG
Source organism: Gadus chalcogrammus (assembly GCF_026213295.1). Lineage (NCBI taxonomy): Eukaryota > Metazoa > Chordata > Actinopteri > Gadiformes > Gadidae > Gadus > Gadus chalcogrammus. Next base: position 11,815,936 of record NC_079418.1, read on the forward strand.
ACTTGTTTCTCATGCGATGAGGGGTGATAAACCTGTAGAGATGGGGGCTGGTGCCCTGAGGGCCGCCTCTTCCACTCATAAGACTGGCTGATGAGGAGGCTTGACCACAGCCATGGAGTGAGACGTCACTCCGTGCCCCCCAAACGGTGATTCAATCCAGTGGGGGAAAGGGGGCATTTAACAGGGATTCAACCTCAGGGTCAATTGTTTTTTCTTTTGAGAGACGCCAGCCGTGCAGACCCATTGCCTTCACTCAGTCTGCATGGCTGGTAGTAATAATTCCTTGTATATAACTCGCTGATCACCGGGTCATCGCATGGGGAGTTTACGAACATGTCCGGAAAACGGAATGATCCATTATAAATCATTCATAGCTTTTTCACCAAAGGAAACAAATGTGGTCATTACCATGTATCTAACGGCGAGCAAGTCCCACGCTGGCGTCAGAATGGCCGGAGAGGAAATCAAAGAGCTTTTCTTTATTTCTGAATACCGTAGTACGGATAATAGATGAGAAGATGAAACCACAGGGACGACAGGGTTCCTTCATCTGCTACACGCCGCCTATGTCCGTCCACCGCCTGCGGCCCCGCTCCCTGGATAACGAACGCTGCGCTCACAGGGGGCGGGGGCGAGAGGGCGTGCCACAGCCCATCACTTTTTTCAATCTTTTTTTAGAGGGACTCAGCCTTGCAATCCTTGGCTCAAAGGCTGGTCTTAATATTTCATGGTCGTGCAATGTATCTTTTGACGCCGCAATGTGAGGTGAATTAAACATGACTGACTGCATAATCAAGGGCTTTTTAATGGCACCTCCCTCCGGGCCCTTGGACTCATGAGCAACACCCCCTTTACCGAAGTTCTTGTTGATGTGCAGTTTCAGACTTGGTACTCTATTGGCAAGTTCGTTAGCTAGTTATAACCCTGCATATGGGGCGCCTTTGCATAATAGTTTTAATTTTGTTCTATGTATAATGTCCTAGAACATATCTCGATTGGCTCTAATGGTTATACTCATGTTACCCTCGTGGAGGTTGGCAGATGGGCCTGCTGCAGTGATTGCAAAGGGCCATTGTATTTTTTCTATTAATTTCAGCTTTTATTCAACCAATGAGGAAAAGAACAACACACACACAGACAGACAGACAGACAGACAGACAGACAGACAGACAGACAGACAGACAGACAGACAGACAGACATAAAGACAGACAGACAGACAGACAGACAGACAGACAGACAGACAGACAGACAGACAGACAGACAGACAGACACACACACACACACACACACACACACACACACACACACACACACACACACACACACACACACACACACACACACACACACACACACACACACACACACACACACACACACACACACACACACACACACACAGTAGGTGTGTGTGTATGTGTGAATGAGACAACAAAATAGAGTACGTCAGTTATGTACTTCAGCTTTTTTATTATAAAAGCCTTAGTATAGATAACAGTGGAACCAAAAACCGCCCTTGGCGCCACTGTCATAGGTGGCTCAAATAGCTTTCAAGGCCTTATTTAAGCCCTATTATTGTCTTTCTCTCAGTACTTCACAGTGTAATGCTTTGAGTTCAAAGGCTTATCGGAGAACAATGAGGCTATGATCACATCGCCAAAGTTTGAGACTCCTCATTTGTTTTTTCCTTGCTCTTCCAAAAGTGACAAAGTGCTTTCCCTCAGATCTAAAGATCCACCACATTTGTCATGACGCAAAAGGTTGGTCAGTCCCACTGCGTCTTTTTTTTCTGTCTCCTCACCACATTTTAATGATCCTCTTTGGGACTTGCGTTTGCTCTCTCTCCCTCTTCCTCTCCATCTCCCCCCCACACTACCCCCCCCCGTCTCTCTCTCTTCTTCTTCCTCTCAAAGCCTCTCTGTCTCCCTCCGTCTCTATGTAGCTCAGTCCAGTTTAGATGTGAGCGCAGAAAATGGAGTCCCTTCGTCGCAGAGTGAACACACAACCTTATTTCCATGCGCCACACCGGCCTAACAGGCTTTGGGCGCCACAGCAAGCCAAGACGCAAGAAAAGAAAAAAAGAATATGATCCAAAGGGTTTATAATTTGCTGTTTCTTTCTCTTTTTCCCTCTGTCCATTTGTCCATTGGGGAGTGTGGATAATGAGGCCCAGGCTCAAGAAGGGTTCCAGAAGTCCTTTAAAGTGGGGAAAAAAACCCTCTTCAAATCCTCCAAGGACTCTGAGAAGTTTGGAGCTCTGCTAGGGCTGTGAGATGTTTCCTGTTTCATGCCATAGTATTTAGCAGCGGTTCTTACTACACTCAAGCCTGCAGTTTCAACATAATGCACTGTGTGTGTGTGTGTGTGTGTGTGTGTGTGTGTGTGTGTGTGTGTGTGTGTGTGTGTGTGTGTGTGTGTGTGTGTGTGTGTGTGTGTGTGTGTGTGTGTGTGTGTGTGTGTGCAAGTGCGTGCGTGTGTGTGCGTGTTTATCTGTGTGTTTGTGTGTGTGTGTGTGTTTGAGAGAGGCGGTGTGTATGTGTTTTTGCTGGTGCTTGTCGAGTGTTAGTGTGAGAGTGTGTGTCTATGTATGTGAGTCCTTTTGCTGCAAACTTTGAACTCTCAAACATATTTATTACTTTGTGAATGTGTGGGCTTGATTTCAATGATCATATCCATTAGAAACACATGCACAGGTACAATGTGTATGTGTTGGTGGTGTGGGGGGGAGGAACACATGAGCTGACATTTTGCTTCTGGGGCCTGCCTAAATACGCCAGTCTAACATCTACTGACATGGAGACATTAATGGTGCTTGTAACCAGCCACCCTCTGCACTACCAACCAATTACACAGTGACATGAATCAAGCGCACCCAAAGCCAAAGCCTCTCCCTCTCCCTTCTTCTAATCTTTCTCCCCTTTAGTCCCACTTGATTCCACAAAGGAAATCCAAGTTCTGCTTTTCTTCTATTCATGTATTTTCTTTTATTTTATTTTATGAAACATAATTTGGCTTGCTAAAAATATTTTTCAGCATCCACGCTTATTGAGAAAACGTTGGTAAAATTGCAACCCATTCCTTAAAAAACGTCTTTGGATGCCGTGTGACCGCATTCCTTTTTATAACATCTAATATCACGTATGACACCCTTGTCTTCGTTTGATCGATATGAAACACGTTGCTTTGTCTTCTTTAATACCCCGACTGACGCAGAGCAGCTGCCTCTGCCCTCATCTCTCACAGTGAGTCAGCCTGCTCTCCTTAAAGTGTGCTGACATCACATCTTATCACGAACAACCACACACATCCAATGCTGCCGAGACGTCCTCTGCACAGCTGTGAATAATCACATGTTGGGGATGTCATCCGTCAGCAGAAACGTCTAAAGCGCACAGCTGTCCTAAAGTACAGATCTATAGTGATGTAAGACAGCACATCCACAGAGACATCCCTCAAGACTTTTCCCCTCTTTTTATTTCCTATTTGTCTTATGTAATAATTTGAATTAGCGTGTCATTGATACACGCCACAGACAGTTATTTAAGTCGGGTAAATTCAATTCTGCAACACTCTGCGGGGCATGAGGAAAGATGGCCATTGCTGAGTCACTGTTTCTCGTCTAATTTAGCTCATTCCTTCGTCGTTTCACTGTTACTGAGTAACTGGTTCAGCGGATGCTTGTCATTCCAACAGAAGCAACAGTAGAAGAACGACGTCAGTTTCTTTCATCAGACAGGTACAAACACATCGAAGACAAGCATAAAACAACATAAAACAATTGCCCAAAGAAATTGAGAGAGAGAGAGAGAGAGAGAGAGAGAGAGAGAGAGAGAGAGAGAGAGAGAGAGAGAGAGAGAGAGAGAGAGAGAAAGAGAGAGAGAGAGAGAGAGAGAGAGAGAGAGAGAGAGAGAGAGAGAGAATCAGTTATACATTCAGAGCAGATGTGCTAATAATTATGCAGCAGTACATTTTCTGTACAACAACGGCTTGATTCATCATTAATGGCTAGGTCAATACCCCTCTGGATGTGGGGGATGATGGCTGCTTTAAGCAACCTCGTCTGGTCCGAATCAGCCTGAATAGACTCTGGAGCTGGGTGAGGCTGCTCACCTGTTTGGGGAAATCAGTGTGCACAGGTAAAACCAGCCGTCACCACACACAGTCCGGACGATCTCCTGCATGGCAGCATGGATCACCATTGTCTTGTTTCACTTTCAGTCACCCTGCATCCTTGTGTCGGGAGCAGCCCAGAGAAGCCACCTACGGGGCGTCTAGCATTAGCTTCGTTCCCGCCCCCATCGTCACAAACAACAGAACACACCACTGCATAACCTAAGAACCCAATAAAAATAACTCTGTATCAAATTCTCATTTTGAGGATTTTGGGGGATAACCCTAACCCTAAACACTTATCTACAACTATTTCCCCTTCATTATTAAATTAAAAAGCACAATCCTAACAAGAAAATGACTTCAATTAGATTCAACCACCCACCCTCCCTCCTCATCTGTCCCCTGTCTGATCACTCCCCCAGTGATGCCGGGTGCCTGGGGTAACCTGGCGTCCCCCCCCCACCCCCATGTGATGCCTTCATCAGGCCGCCAGCTTCCCTCTGAGGGCCAGGGCTCTGGGACCCCTAGAAGATGGATTACAGAATATGGCGAAAGCTCCTTATTTCCCCCTCTCTTTCTTCCCCGTTGTCTCTTACTCTCTCATTCTTAATGTCTCTCTCTCTGCTAACTCTCTCACTCTCTCCTCAAGCTCTCTCTCTTATCCCTCTCTCTTATCCCAAACCCAATAGTCCATGCTCGGTGGATGCCGTGGTGCTCAGGGATCCCTGCTTCCAAACAGAGGCAATATCATCTGATAAATTGCCTTTCATGGCATGGTGTTACGCTGGTGGGGGGGGGGGGGGGGGGGGGGGGGGGGGTTGTTCCCACGCTTGCCCAGAGCTGTGTTGTAGAGTCCAAGCATCGGGGCTCAGTAGTAAAAATGGGGTAATTTGTTCTGAGAATGAACAGGCGATGATGGGCCATATCCTAAGGGGAGGGCCTTTGCAATGAGTCCCATTTTGTGCTTTAAAATCAAATATCCAGGCATCTAGCAATGCGATGTAAACAAGATACGTTTGAAAAACCAGCATGTTTCTGTTTCTGACAGAGGGTGTTTTTTGTATTTTAATTGAGTAATTTTTAAATCCCCTGCGGCCGTTCATTCATATGCCGGTCACATTGTGAAAAACCATTTCTGTTCTTCTTGCCTACTGCAAGGGACTGGTGGAGTGCAACTATGCAATATGCTTGACGGGCTTCAGTTTAATTTCACATGGAAGTACAGAAAATCTTCTTTCTGTGGTGTACGCCCCGACAGTGTCAGCTTGGTCCACCGCCTTGTATGGCGTTTGAACACTAACAGCTTGGAGCAGCCTCAGTCCTGCAGGAGTCTAACAGTGTCACCAAATCGTTCAAGCAAATCTATCCATACATCAGTCATGGATAATTCATGCCGAATTTTGCACATGGTTAGGCATTAGGTGAACTCGAACGACAAGTATTTTACCCCTTCATTCATAGTGAGTTTATGTTATAGTATCGTGTTTTTTGCCCTTCTTCCCTTTGCAGTAAATGCTGCATCCCATGGCAAGTGGTTGCATTAGCAATCATGGCCCAATAAACTGTCCGATGCTATTCATGCAGATCAAAAATAAGGCAAAAGCCTGATAGGAAAGGGCAGTGACATCTTGTTGGAAATTGGGGTCCCTTTCTTGACATATTCTATCTTTTGATTGTGATGCTTAGGTGGGATTCTGTGTCGTTGGTGTCGTTTTGGATTCAAAGAAAGAAGCAAAACACTACTAATGGGTATCTACAAACTAGTTTGCTCTGATTGTAAATCACTGCTCCTCGGCTTCTCCGTTAAAAACATGGTATCTCCAGCGCGCATATACAACATAACTGCAAAGCTTCTGTTACAGTCCTGCCTGTCGACTTGCTGTCCAGTGTAGGCAGCTTAACAGACTGCAACGGGCTGTTTCATTTTAAAACAAGCCAACAGACTGGGCCAGCATTAAACTAACTATACTCTTCCTGTAGCCAGTGTGAAGACTTGGCAAAACATCCTGCCTGGACAGGACTGCTCGTAAACACAATATCAAGGATAAGAGAAACACTTTATAAGTCCCTTCTTGCTAAGGAAGTTAGTAAGCCAAAATGAAGATATCAGAAGAAATAATTGTGGAAATTGTAATTATAATTAATATTTTCTTTTGGGTGTTGACATAGGCTGTACCGCTCCAGAGGCCGGCGATGACGAGGCCTCTTGACAGGACAGAGGACCGGCAGGTACCCGGCGACTTGAGGGGCCAGAGACGAGGCAGATGGCCGACCAATGGTCTGCTGATGGATTCATGTAGACAGCCGACTCATGGTCCGAAAGTGGGTCGGCAGAGGAGGCTGACTCATGGTCTGACTGTGGGTTGGTGAGACTTCAGACTGGGGTACAAGTTGTTCTGGCTGGATGCTGGTGGGTTTCTTGGAGTTCATGCAGCGTGCCAACAGGGATGTCGGCGTCGGTAGAGAGACTTCAAACGGGGTCTCTTGGAGTACGGCTGAGTCTCTGTGGTGCTGGCGGCTGAGGGTCTCTGAGCGGCTAAGTCTCTGAGTCTCTTAGTCTCTGAGTCTCTGGGTGGTGGAGTCTCTGAGTCTCTGAGTCTCTGGGTGGTGGAGTCTCTGGGTGGTGGAGTCTCTGAGTCTCTGAGTCTCTGGGTGGCTGAGTCTCTGAGTCTCTGAGCCTCATGAGTCTCTGGGTGGTGGAGTCTCTGAGTCTCTGAGACTCTGAGTCTCTGAGTCTCTGGGTGGCTGAGTCTCTGAGCCTCTGAGTCTCTGAGTCTCTGTGGTGCTGGCGGCTGAGGGTCTCTGAACGGCTCAGTCTCTGAGTCTCTTAGTCACTGAGTCTCTGGGTGGTGGAGTCTCTGAGTCTCTGGGTGGTGGAGTCTCTGAGTCTCTGGGTGGTGGAGTCTCTGAGTGTCTGGGTGGTGGAGTCTCTGAGTCTCTGAGTCTCTGGGTGGTGGAGTCTCTGAGTCTCTGAGTCTCTGGGTGGTGGAGTCTCTGAGTCTCTGAGACTCTGGGTGGCTGAGTCTCTGAGTCTCTGGGTGGCTGAGTCTCTGAGCCTCTGAGTCTCTGAGTCTCTGTGGTGCTGGCGGCTGAGGGTCTCTGAACGGCTCAGTCTCTGAGTCTCTTAGTCTCTGAGTCTCTGGGTGGTGGAGTCTCTGAGTCTCTGATGCCGCTTTCACACCAAAAAGAACCGAGAGCCAGTTCCGGGCTGGTGCTAGGGCCAGTTCCAAACTGGTTCCAGCCTTACCCCAGTTAAGAACCGGTTGGTTTCACACCGGCCAGAGCCAGCCATACAGCCGGCGTGAGCAACGTCATGACGTCACTACAAACGTCTCCGCTAGTGAGCTTGGACAGAAGCATACGGCCGACATCTTTCTTTATCCTGGGTGGAAATAGTAACATAGTTACGCCATTAAATGCGTTTATGGAAACATTTTTAGCGAGAAATGTGCATTTTACTTTCATAATGTTCGCTCGGTGAATGTGAAGGATGTTTGGTTTGATAGTTATGACGAAGAGGGAACGCTCCGTTCATTTGCATGGACACGGACACATCTAGCTGCGTTGGCGCGTTGAACCACCACACAATGATCAAGCGTCAGGTTAGGCGTGCAGAAGAACCCTCGCGCCAGTTTCAAACACAACAACAACAATTTCGTCTTCGATTCAATCCGTGTATGGTTCGTTCTTTGAATATTCCGATTTAAAACAAAATCAGAAAAAACAAAAAAGAACCATACACGGATTCACGTCCATTGTTTACTTCGGTGTTTTAAAAAATGCCGGTCTTCGTTGGTCTTCCTGTTTATCAAGGTACGGATAACTCCGCCCCCTGCCCCCGGCGTAAAAGCGGTTCTAGTTCTAGCCCAGCTCTAAAGTGGGGCCAGAGTTGAACCGGTTTTTAGGGGCCGGAGCCGGTTCTTTGGCGGTGTGAAACCAAAGCCCTGGCCCTAGCTCCGAACTGGCCCGGAACCGGCCCCGATTTTGCGGCGGTGTGAAAGGGGCATGAGTCTCTGAGTTTCTGGGTGGCGGAGTCTCTGAGTCTCTGAATATCTGGGTGGCTGAGTCTCTGAGTCTCTGGACGGCTGAGTCTCTGAGTCTCTGGGGGGTGGAGTCTCTGAGTCTATGAGTCTCTGGGGGACAGAGTCTCTGAGTCTATGAGTCTCTGGGGGGCGGAGTCTCTGAGTCTGTGGACGGCTAAGTCTCTGAGTCTCTGGGGGGCGGAGTCTCTGAATCTCTGGGTGGCTGAGTCTCTGAGTCTTCTGATTGGATGAGTCGCTAAGTCTCTGGGTTGATGAGTCTCTGAGTCTCTGGGTGGATGAGTCATTGGCTGAGTCTGAAGTTGGGAGGCCATGATGAACACGCCTTCTTCATGCAAAATGGTGTCTGCTGGATATCAGGGTACAATAAATGTTTCTTGGATTTAGGAAATGAAGAATCAGGACAGGCAGGTAATGGTTTAGGCTGCAGGCTAGATTGCTTGGGGCTAACATGCTGGGGGCTTGCAGGCTGGGTATCAGACTTGGTAACAGGGTTGTTGAGGAAGTCCTGAGCCCACCCAGGTAACATCTTCCTGAACCAAGGCTTAGCATAATAAAGGAAATCTAAAAATCATGGTTCCACAAACTGGCAGTAAGGACCAGAAGGACAAATGGACATGACAAATATAACAAACTGACTAGGGAACAAAGAAATTGAACTCATATGTATGGGGAAAGACTGACGGTGGAAGAGGTGCAGGTGGGAAGATTGTGACAAGGACACACAGGTAAAGGGAATGAAGTGATTGCAGGCCGGACCGAAAACTAACACTGAACAACCAAAATACAGATTCAGACAAATGATTCAATGTCAAGCCCAACAACAGAGATGGCCTTCCTCAGTGGCTTGCTGAGTCTGTGTGTCTCCCCAGCATTGATGCCGCCTCCTCTGCAGGCCACCTCAAAGAAACAAAATACTGTGTGCTAGCTACCCCTGACCGGTAGAACATCTGCAGTAGCCAGCCGCATAGGTCAAAGAACAGCCTGTTCTTTCCTCTCCTATAAAGAGCCTCAATGTTATCAGTCCAGTTTGTTTTTCGTGCTCTCCCAGGAACCTGTACCAGTCCACCATCGCCTTCTTTAACATAGCATCTGCACACCATAATGACCTCCTACTTTGGATATAGGCTACACTTGATTCAACAGTTGTTGATCCATGTTGATGGGAAAGTTGGTTGCAGCATGAAGTCATTAGCTGAAGCTTGCCTGCCATGAAATGAAAACAACTAACAACTAACAACTAACGAAAATAATAAAAACATGAAATACATCAAGAAAAAAGGAAATGCAGAACTTACTTAATAATGAATATCTGTCTGGGAGATGCCCCTGAGCTCATTAATTTAAAAAGTCATTTAATTTGATGATATTATATCTGCCTCACCAAGCTGGCAGCAGGGTCTTCAAAGGCTTGCAGACCGTGATTGTGGGTCAGCACACGCACATCAAACATATCCGAGGTGCACCGTGCTGTATGGCCGAGGAGCGAGCACGCCTATCTGGTAAGTGGTTCTACTGCCCTGGGAATTACTTTTCTTTTTCGTTATTTTTCTGTAAAGTCTCCACCGACGAGGCAAAATCAGGCCGCACTGCATTTTGGGGCAGGGTTGTGAGCTTCTGAGACCCCCCCCCCCCCCTCTCTCTCACTCTCTCACTCTCTCACTCTTTCACTCTTTCACTCTCTCTCTCTCTCTCTCTCTCTCTCTCTCTCTCTCTCTCTCTCTCTCTCTCTCTCTCTCTCTCTCTCCCCCTCATACATCCCAAGGCTACTAATATGGTTCATTGCAAACAATGATAAGTGATGTGAATGCTATTAAGGAACTGTCTGCCAAAACACTTAGGTGCACATTAATTATGGAGAGAGAGAGAAAGAGAGAGAGAGAGAGAGAGAGAGAGAGAGAGAGAGAGAGAGAGAGAGAGAGAGAGAGAGAGAGAGAGAGAGAGAGAGAGAGAGAGAGAGAGAGAAAAGAGAGAGAGAGAAAGTGGGAGAGATTGCGCAACGCAACTTACTTGCTTGACATTGTTCAAAAGTAATTAGCTGGCTTGTTATTTTAATCATGGATGAAAGGACACAAGAAGGGAATTAACACTAAAATAAAATTGTGGCATCACCAGGAAGCAGAGACATGACAGCCGGAGGAAGAGAAAGAGACAAATAGAGAGAATAAGATTGAAAGAGAGGGTGATAAGTACAAAGAAAAGAGAGGGAGCGAATGAGAGAAAGAAAAAGGGAGAGAATAAAAGAGGGAAAGAGAAAGAGAATATAGGATGATACAGAATGAGAGACAGAGTGAATGAACAGAGTGAGAGAGAGGGAGAGATTAGATAAAGGAAGAGAGGGTGACTACTTTGCATGTCTCTGACTCGATTTGCCTCCCATGTGTCAAACGTATTGATATGTTACTTTTATAATTATAACCCTAAGCAGAGAAGACTACACTGTTTCACTGATGCTGTGTCAGGTGTTGCAAAAGTTCAAATCTGCTGCAACTAAATTCATTTAATCTACTCCCTGGCCTAGACTCTGCTCTGTGTCCTTTTTGGCTGACACCTGCATGTCCGCAAATTGAAAAGGGACAGAGTTACTGTACTGTACGAGGTCAACTGTCTCTTTTTTATTTTTATCTTTTTGTGTGTTATACTGAACATCGTTATGTTTTAATTACAGTAGACCAGAGTCACGTGATGCGTCAATCACACATTTCTGATTCGCAAATATTGATTGGACTGCTTGTTTTGTGGATTGCAAAAAAACCGGCCCCAGGAAAAATGAAAAGGTTTGTGAAATACCTTAAACAGACGTCATTCTCGGTGCGTTAAAAACACGGATAGGATAATAGCATGATTTTATAAACCTCGGCCAGCTGTCCAATTGACGATTGTTTTATGTATCTCTGTGTTGCCTTAGAAATACAGGTACCAATCTTGTTAATGCAAAATAAATAAAACACAGGGGCCTTTGTTAGTTGAGAGAGAAAAACTGAGAGATCTCCAATTAGTTGGCTATTTTCTGATCTCTTTAAAATGGAAGCAAACCAAATCCCTTTGGGTCATAAAGATTCATTAGATTCATTAGATTCATACTTTATTGTCATTGTGCAAACTTGTACAATGAAATTGGGGTGGTTCTCACTACCCATAGTGCAAAATAAAACAGTGCAAAAATACAAACACAAACAACAGCAATAGGCACAATAAATATAAATATGCAGTCATAACATATAAGTGTATTTTTTTTAAATAAATAAATATGGTAGAGGATTTCACATGTGGGGGGGGGGGGGGTCAGGCGTTAAGTAGACGAATTGCCCAGGGGTAGAAGGTATTCGATAAAAATATAAAGAATAAATATAAAGATGACAAACAAAACAATACGGACAGAGAATCTGCTGAATTGCACAAGCGTTTATTTCATCATAAGGAAAATTATGAATTATTATCTCAGGGAGAATAAAATGAAACCCTTTTAAATGAGGGCTGATTGCACTCTCATCCACGATACGGCGTCATAGGAAGCATCAGGCCGTCCGCGAGATTCTTATCCACCTCCATGTTCCCCGGGCTCAGTGGCGTCATCACGATGCACATTCTGACCCATTACGCACATCGATGAGAAGGTTTACCCCGAGGGTCTGCCGGGGATGTGAGGCTTTGAGAATAGCACCCTTCTAGGGTTTGTCCAATCAACTAATCTCCTCAACTGCTTGCTGATGCCCCTCCTGGCTAGATTGGTTTAATGAATCACTAACATGCTCAACGCCCAGTTCAGCAAGTGGAGATCAGCCCCCCAGGTCAGGCGTGGAGAGCTTTGTGTGTGTGTGTGGGGGGGGGGGGGGGGATCAGGGGGAGAGTGGGGGGCTCTGGGCGACACACACACATGCAGGGTGGAGGGAAGGGGGACAGAGATGGTCGTTACTGTCTGAGGGGGAAAAGGGCTAATATGCAATTTCATGGGATATTTTTGGGTCTGCATGTCTCCACGTTAGTGTGAATGTGTGTATGTTTGAAAGGGCATTCATATAAACATGGCAAAGCACAGCGGCCCATTGGAAGCCATGGCTCAGAGCGTGTTGGGTCTGCAAGCGTGACTACACAAATATTAAAAAGTAATAACAGTTAATAGAAAGATGTTGCATGTTAATGTGTACATGCGCGCACTCACACATACAAACATGTATCTGCTGCTCATCACCATCTCCCTTGCCCCCCCCCCTCTCTCTCTCTCCCCCTCACCCCCCCCCTCTCTCTCTCTCTCTCTCTCTCTCTCTCTCTCTCTCTCTCTCTCTCTCTCTCTCTCTCTCTCTCTCTCACCCCCCCCTCTCTCTCTCTCTCTCTCTCTCTCTCTCTCTCTCTCTCTCTCTCTCTCTCTCTCTCTCTCTCTCTCTCTCTCTCTCTCTCTCTCTCTCTCTCTCTCACTCCGTCACTAACACACACTGTGTTCTATGAGACAGCTGTCTACAGTTACCTTGCAACCAATGAGCGGCGACCATTCTGTTCCTCCAGCAGCCTACGTCAGCCTAGCTGTCTGTCTGTTGGTTTCTGTGTCACTCTCCACTGTGTTCCTTCCCGTCCTCTTCTCTCTCTGCCAACGTAGACCCCCGATGTCCCAATAGATGTATTGCTGGGCTGACCTCGGTTACCTTGGTTTCACTGTGAGTCAGACAGATGCTTGCTTGGTCCTGAGAGACGCGTGTGGACGCTCCCGTGGACAGAGACGTATTATAGTGACACAAATGTGCTGCAGTCACCGCTCAGCAGCGGGCAGCCCTGCCCGCCACAGAGCTAATCATGTGATGCGTGGAGACATTACTGCTGTCGTGCTGTACATGTGTGCTGCATTTGGCTTTTCTTTGTCAGCCACACACACACGCGGGCATGCACACACACACAGACACATACAAACAAACACATACAGACACAGACAGGCACATATTCGCACACAGACAGGCACATATTCGCGGACACATTTGTGTGCATAGAGATAGACGGACACAAACACACACACACACATACACACAAGAAGACAAACACATGCACACACAGAAATTCAGACACACAAGTACACACACATACACACACACACATACACAAATCCTGACACACACCGAGACAAACACAGACACACAAACACCGACCCACACACAAACACACACACACACGCACTCACACACACACACACACACACACACATACACGCACGCACGCACACACACACACACACACACACACACACACACACACACACACACACACACACACAAACACACACACACACACACACACACACACACACACACACACACACACACACACACACACACACACACACACACACACACACACACACAAAGGCAAGTGGTAAATGCTTATAAACACTCGGTGTCCCCCCATAGCATACACAGGTGCATGGAGGTTATGGTTAATGAGAACAGCATCCTGAGCGTACAGTAAGTGCACCCTAGACAGCATCCTCAGTGACTGCACTAAACATCCCTCGAAGATGGACACTCTTTTATTCTGCACCCCCACATCCCATCCCATGCCGACCCCCAGACATACCTCCCCCTCAACCCCCACACCCGCCATTAGAACTTCTGGAAGCTGTCGATGTCAGCCCCCAGAGATGCTTTGTCTGAAATAATTAGGACTTTCATTAGCATCGTGGAGCGCGGCTGCATCCCTCACCTGTTTAGCCCCAGAAAAAAAGAAAGTGGAGGGAAAGGTTCCCTTTAATTGGCAGCTTGGGCTGGAGGGTTTAGATTCCCCTAGCACAGATTGTGGGGAAACAAGCGTCTCATGTGTCCTGTTGAGTGATCTCTCTCTCTCTCTCCCTCTCCCTCTCTCTCTCTCTCTCTCTCTCTCTCTCTCTCTCTCTCTCTCTCTCTCTCTCTCTCTCTCTCTCTCTCTCTCTCTCTCAATCTTACTCTCACTATTTTTCTTTTCTCTCTTCTCTCTCTCCTCTCTCTCTCTCTCTCTCTCTCTCTCTCTCTCTCTCTCTCTCTCTCTCTCTCTCTCTCTCTCAATCTTACTCTCACTATTTTTCTTTCTCTCTTCTCTCTCTCCTCTCTCTCTCTCTCTCTCTCTCTCTCTCTCTCTCTCTCTCTCTCTCTCTCTCTCTCTCTCTCTCTCTCTCTCTCTCTGTCCTCCCTCTCAATCTTACTCTCACTATTTTTCTTTCTCTCTCTCTCCTCTCTCTCTCTCTCTCTCTCTCTCTCTCTCTCCCTCTCTCTCTCTCTCTCTCTCTCTCTCTCTCTCTGTCTCTCTCTTTTTCTCTCTCTCGTTCTCTCTCTCTCACACATACACACACATTTGTTTTCACTTTGTTTCAACTCCTCCTCCAAAGTCTCTCTTGTTCTTGTTCAACTCTTTCAAATTGTTCACTTTCTGCAATTGTATTTGATACAAACAAACGATTGAAGCACACACAAATAACAAACAAAGCACATATAAACACAGTGTTATGTTAGTATTGCCCATTGAGTTGTCTCTGTTTCATAACACGCTCAAAATTTTCCCCTCATGGTTGAAGGACAGGAAACAGACTGCTGTGATGTTCCGCTGTTCTAGCCTGGAGCTGCTCAAAAACGCTTTCCAATTAGTTCCTTACAATCACCCAGTCATACCTCGACGGCAGTGTCAACCTTCAGTGGGAGCCCTCAGCTCATCAGGAGCCCTTAGGGTGAGCTGTCCTTCTCAGGAACACCTCGGCACTTAGCTAGAAGGAGCCGGGATCCAACCAACAACCTTCCTGTTGCCTGATAAACTGCTGTACCTAGTGAGGCAATGCGATTTGCCGATTTGATGAATATGAATATGAATTCATATTCACGATTTGACGAATATGAATCAAACTGATCTATACAGTTAATATTCGTTTAACGTTAACAATTACATTTTCTATTAATTAAAATAAGCCTTCTATAAAAGAGACATTGCCTACTTTCAATTATATGGTATAGGGACCATTGAATCTTAGGTTTTTATATGTATTTATTTATGCCATGGGAAAAAATGGAAGACATTTATAAATTAAAAACTACATTTAGACATTTTATTTGTTTATTTATAGACTTGATCGCTGTCCTACACAATTAAAATAATTGCGAAGCTTTTGTCAGAGGCAAGACCTAAAGGTCTTCCACACATTTGATTTCAGATTCGCTGGTGCACTGAAATTTTTTTCACTGACTTATTACTTAAGTTCTATGTTTATTCTGGCTTTATATTATGTTGATCTTGAATAATGTTTGATCCAAAATAAAATTTCAGCAGTTTCTAACAGATTGTGAGCATTAATAATATTCTTATCTAATCATACCGTGCTTTTCGATGTGGGTAAGGTTGCATTCATAAGACATTCAAACTACAAAGTACAATTCCAGAGACAGATATTGGATCAAAAGATTTTTTTTTTTAATTAAAATAAAGATCAAAACCCCGTCAACGACTACTAATGACGTACTGTAACTGGGTCTTGAAGGGTTGTCCTCCCATTTCGTACGGGTAGGGTTAAGGGGTAGGGGTAGGGTTAAGATGGAGATTTTTGTAGAGCTAAGAAATGAGATTGGGAATAACTCTACATACATGTAAAATGTATGATATGCAGCAGGCCTACGTATAGGTGTGTGTCTACTTATAATATTCTAACTCAATAAGTGTATATTTATGTGTGTGATATATTTTTAATTTATTAAATATTAAACCAATTACAATTCCATCGGTTGATTTTTTTTCAAGAAGGTGGGGATTGGGCTGGGCAGTTCACTCCCTAGTTATGGATTTGACAAAACAACAATCTGATTTATCAGATTTTAAACCCACGTCTCCAGTCCTATACCAGAGTCGTTTTACAATAACGTCTCTAAACTTGTGAAATGCCTGCGTTTTCTTCAAAGGATTTGCGTCCACGTCATTTGACTGTCATGGTTGCTATGGTGGTTGCCATCTACCGCCCTCTCTGCGCCAAATCACGTTAACGAGGGCAGCAACTGAGCTGCCGGTGGCTTGTTATGTACCTCTGACAGATTTTATAGTGAAACAGCCTATAACTTATTCTTGAAAGCAAAACACCAAGCTCATTGATCTAACAAGGCAGGGTTATTTGGAAAAATTAATTAAGTATCATGTGTTGGAGGTCATCCGTCCTCCTGAGTGTGCTTGCAATTAATGTCTAGTAAACCCCTACTGCCCATAAGCACCACCCCCATATGGATATGGAGAATTGTTGCCACGTCCCAGTGGTGGTAGTGTCATATATGTGAAGAGGGTATTCAAATATACTGCAATGATCAATTAGAATGAAGTGATGCAATAGGTGACTGAGTCGAGGACATTAACAAGTGCCCAATAGACCTGGGGTCTCTTTTATATCAAAGGGGGTCTCAAAGGACGCATACGATTATCAACGATCCACCCCAATAGGAACAACACAGTCTCACTCCAAGAACGTCCAGAAGTCGAAGTAGCGACTGTTGGCAAGGGCACTTTAGCGTCTGTCACTGACGAGAAAAGTACCCTTCGGCGTAGTCGAACAGGACACCGACGCGATGCGGAGCTAGTAAGGGCTAGTACGCCATTCTCGGATTTGTCGTTCTCGGAACCCCGGGAAATGTGCGTATACATATGGTATCTCTAGCTATCTTAAAAAGGCAGTATCTTTGTCAAAATGTCAAAAGGAGCCGGCACCACGTCGCTTATGAGATAACAAAAAGTTAACCTGCATTTCTCTCACAACTTTTTGTCATTATTAAAGAGAGACCTGATTCTCAAATATGCACGTTCGATGGCTAGGATGTAGGTCTGGGAAGAACTTCAGGCCATGCTTGTGAACAGTAGGGGTACACTAGACATACATGTAGGAAGCTTGCAATGAGCATTTCAATCAGAAATAGAAATAGTCAATCACAGCCAACAAACTCAGTACACACTCAGGAGTTGGAATGACCTCTCCCACATGATAACCTAATGATTTATTTCAAATAACCCTGCCTCGTTAAATTTGTCCGTCCAATCAACAATCTGATAAATCGGATTGTTGTTTTGACCAATCCCTAACTAGAGTGTGCACTGCACAGCCCGCCGCCCCTTCTGTTGAAAAAAAATCCCCCGATTGAAATGCTTTGTTTTAATATTGAATTCATTCAACTTTAAAATATATATTATATATATATATATAGATATACAATTAGTTATAATATTATAAGTAGACCATGTAGCTTTTATTCCATTATCGTTATAACAAGATCTGTCTGACCATTGAAAGTCCACTTTGACCAATGTGGAAGTGTGTTTCAGGTACAACAAGACAATATTAAAATATTCATAATATAAAAACGATATAAAAAATAAGGTTATGGGCCAAATTCGGTTAAAATTCAGCCTCTGCTGGCCCACAACTAGATCGTCTCGTTTCCTCGTTACACGCTTTAGGTTAATTATCTCTAAATTATTATAACCATGGAGCCTTTATTTTCTTGCCTTTATCATTAGGCCTACATCCTTTCTTGCTATATATATATTCCCGAAACACAGTTGAAAGGAGAGAGAGGGAGCCAAAGAGGAGACACAGATGCACTGCGGAGCCAAGTAACTGATTGAGGAGCCTCTACGGGCCTCTACGTATATAGTAAATATATATATATACATATATAACATTTATACATATATATATATATATATATATATATATATGTATATATATATATATATATATATATATATATATATATATATATATGTATATGTACCTGTGTCAATTCTGAGAAACGCTCCCATCCAAAATGCATGGGTTTACATTTTGTTCCTTTCGTGACCATGAGAACGAAATGTTTCTGAGGAAGTCTGCTGTAAAAAGCGGGGTAGAGAGAGTATCCCTTATCCACTACATTTACCCTGTGATGCAAGTGTTGTTTTGACACACTAGAGGGTGCACTGTACTATCTGCGCAAACCCCTTCTGAAGCCTCTTTCTCTCTCTTGCTCTTTCTCTCTCTCTCTCTCTCTCTCTCTGGTTTTGTTCTATGGAGCACGAAAATTGTCTGAGAAATGCTCCCATTCAAAATGCATTGGTTTACATTTCCTTCTGTGTAGCACGAAAAATTTGTTGCAGTTTTTGAGAAGGTCTGCTTAAAAAAAAACGACATATATGACATATATATAACTAGAGGGTGCACTGTACTGTCTCTCTCTCACTGTACTGTCTCTCTCTCTCTCTCTCTCTCTCTCTCTCTCTCTCTTGCCTGAGAAACGCTTCCATTCAGAATGCATTGGTTTACATCTCGTGATACCGGGTTATAGATAGATGGATGGATGGATGGATGGATGGATGGATGGATGGATGGATGGATGGATGGATGGATGGATGGATGGATGGATGGATGATGATGGATGGATGGATGGATGGATGGATGGATGGATGGATGATGGATGATGATGGATGAGGATAGATAGATAGATAGATAGATAGATAGATAGATAGATAGATAGATAGATAGATAGATAGATAGATAGATAGATAGATAGATAGATAGATAGATAGATAGATAGATAGATAGATAGATAGATAGATAGATAGATAGATAGATAGATAGATAGATAGAAAGTGTCATGGCCTATAAGTTTCCTTGTCTCGTTTTGGTGTGTTTCCTGTTTTACTTTGGTATCTCTGTCTTGTTTCTCACCATGTCTGGTCAAGTTTCCCTCCTGTGTGATTACTGATCCCCCCCTAATGTGTTTCAGCTGTTACTCGTTGCGTGCCCTGAGTGTGTTTGGTTTTCAAGCCCTTGTCTTTCCTTTGTTCCTGGTCGGATCATTGTAGTTTGTGGTGAGTTGTGTCCTGTGTGTTACCTGTGTTCCCGGTGTTCCCTGTGTTACCCGTGTTACCTGCGTCACCTGTGTTTTTGGTGTTCCTTGCCTTTTGCGTTAATAAATTATCCTTTACCTGAACTGTCTGCGATTGGGTCCTGCCTGCCACCCGCTAACCGTGACAGATAGATGGATGGATGGATGGATAGATACATGGACGGCTTGATAGATAGAAATAGATAGATAGGCTGATATATAGATGGGTGGATGGATAGATAGACAGATTGAGCAACAGGTATGCTAAAATGAATAGAACATGACATAAATGCATTCGAACATACTTGCATCCATTCTTCCAAAAGGGTTTCTCACTTTTTGTCTCTTTTAAGGGTTTCCAACTTTAGAAACGAGTGGCATCTAGCAGAAAGGACTGGACAGAAAGGGAAGATCTTATGTTGAGCTATGTTTTACTTTGTGTATAATCCCATGAACATAAGAATAGTTGTATTTTCATCACATTAGAAGGATCCCTTTATATCTACATGAGGGGATCCCTGCTCCCTCGTGACCACTGACCCCAGCCACAAAATTGAACGTTAGATAACACTAGGAACAGGTGGGCTGGTTAGACAATACAAGGAACAGGAATCAAAGCTTATATGATGCCATATATATTTGGGGGTTCATACTGGCCCCTTGTAGGCCAGTACAGGCCCACGTAGCTTCTCCTTTACCATTGCTAAGGGAGGGGTAAGGGGATTGGTTGATAAGGGAGGGGTAAGGGGATTGGTTGATAAGGGAGGGGTAAGGGGATTGGTTGATAAGGGAGGGGTATGGGGATTGGTTGATAAGGGAGGGGTAAGGGGATTGGTTGATAAGGGAGGGGTAAGGGGATTGGTTGATAAGGGAGGGGTAAGGGATTGGTTGAAAGGGAGGGGGTTGATAAGGGAGGGTAAGGGGATTGGTTGATAAGGGAGGGGTAAGGGGATTGGTTGATACGGGAGGGGTAAGGGGATTGGTTGATAAGGGAGGGGTAAGGGGATTGGTTGATAAGGGAGGGGTAAGGGGATTGGTTGATAAGGGAGGGGTAAGGGGATTGGTTGATAAGGGAGGGGTAAGGGGATTGGTTGATAAGGGAGGGGGTTGATAAGGGAGGGGTAAGGGGATTGGTTGATAAGGGAGGGGTAAGGGGAGGTGAAGGGGGGGCGGGGGGTTTCAGCGGGTTTCAACCTCAGCGCTGGATCCCACTAACTCCAACACGCTGCAACTTGAACACACGTTTCTCGTTAGGTTTCGCAACGCTAATTGACCCAGAATTTAGATCAAACAACTGTTATTCATGGGGATGGGAAGAGAGTGGGTGGCATGGTTAATAAATAGAAGGAATAGAACACAGCAGGCCACCGTAGACGGCTATCGTGGAGCCCATGAAATAAACATAAGAGCCTCTTCATGTACAACCATGAGAGAAGAAAGAGCGAGAGAGGGAGAGGGATAGAGTGAGAGAGAAAGAGGGAGAGAGAGATTGGCTGGGTCCCTAAATGGCCACATTACTCTCTCTCCACTGTCAATGTTATCGCAGATGAGACACGGCCATGGATCAAACGCCCCCCCCCCCCCCCCCCCCCCCCCCCCCCCCCCCCCTCCGTGTCTGCCTCGTAAATAATTCTGTGTCCCAATTTACAAGAACGCGTGAGCCTCCATCCAACGCGACCAATCAAAAGCAAATAAAGAGTGTGTCTGATCCTGTTTATCGGTGACTATTATGAATCCCCCCCCCCCCCTCCATCGGCATAAACTTTGGTGGATCACAGAGGTGGGTCGTTGAAGCACGCTGCATTCACGGCCAGCGTTACATTCACTGGGGGCCATTATGTGTGAAGTGATTGGCTAGACATGGGCACTTGACTGTGTTCAATGTGTGTCATTTCTACTCCCTCACGTAGGTTTTACAAACCTGTAGTTGAGATGCTGCTGCCTCCTGTATGTGCAGGGGGCTCAGTGCCAGCGTAGCCTGCCTCTCACAACCAAGATTCATCCTGTGTTAATTCAGGTCTGTGGACTGTGTGTGTGTGTGTATGGTGGCTGGTTTAAGAAGCCATAACACACTCAGGAAGAGATGTCCTGCATGGCAACATGCAGAAGATCATACTCTGTTTCCGTGTCTGGAGGACCAAAAGTCACCTAGGTGGCATGAAGCAAAGACCATTGAGTCATTTTACGTGATGTGAAGTAAGGTCAATTTAAAGGTAAATGGTCATTTGAATTAAGGTAGTCTGCCAAATCTGACTTTAGATGAATAATGTGAAGCCCAGATTAAACTGGAGGAATTGGGTTTTTCAGTTTATTAATATTTGTATATATCCTAATCATGTTGCTGTGGAAGCGTGTAATTGGCCAACATCCAACATCAACTTGGAGGTCACTAGCAAACTTTATTCCGGTGGGAAGACGAGCGAAATCACCCTGACGCTGATCTTCTAAAAAAAGTTGTTTCAAACCAACACCTTGTAGACAGACCACTGCAGAATTACAGTTATTAAAATCCCCTTCCGAAAGTTTCATCCAATCAGAACCACATTGCCTATTCTTTGGTAGATTATTTCTGTAACAAAACAGGAAAATAGCCGTGACTCTACCCCTTTCATTATTGTTTTGCAAAGTACAACTGATCCGAGATTAGACTTGAGGAAATATGACGTAAGATAATTTGACTGAAGGTAATTTGATTAGAGCTAATTTTGTCTTGATGTAAATTGACACAAGGTAACAGGTATTAGCTCAGGATTGATCATAGAAGGAATTGAATTTCCTCTTTCACAATTCGATGGATTGATTCAATAGTGATAACTGACAGTTGATGTGACATGGAAATGGAAGCATATCAATATTGATTACAGGAGTAATGTGGTCAAAGACAAAAATAAAATCCATATGAAGAGAAAAATACCTGAAGAGAAAATATAGGTCGGTCATTTTTATTGTAAGTTACACAAAGGTAGGACATAGAGATGTTGCCTTATTGATGTGCGCAAAAGTTAATTACAGGATTGTAGTCAATTGTATGACAGCTGGAATGACGTTGTCTTTAAAAGTACATTTTAAATGATTGAACGCGTTATAAAAAAATCTATATCTAATCACACGTGCAATGTGAGGGGCCAAGCACTGCAGTTTAAGAGGCTGCACTGTCCTCTGGAGTGTCTTCACCAACCAATCAGCACCCTTCACTGGGAAAAGCTTTCCACTAATCCCATGTCAAAACACAAAAGAGCGTTCCTTGTTTCGGAGAGCAGACCAAATAATAGAGGGGCCATGTTGACGCCTCTGTGTGTGTGTTTGTGTGTATGTGTGTGTTCTCTACCTGAAACGCATCAAAGGATCATTGTGAGGTCAGGACGCCGCGGCTCGATCTGCAAACCAACACGCACGGCTCCGCCGGCGGAGAAAGCGTGGCATCTTTCATGTTAAAAGCGATAAAACGATTACAAACAAACTGATCCAGACATGGCTATGTGCCGGAAAATAAACCATCTGGTGTTTTCTCTCCGGTGGTCTGAGACCCTTTCAGTCAAATGCTTGGAGACACTCCAGGTGACATGTTACTTTTCGGGGCATGTGTACTGACTGTGAGGCAGATTATACACACACACACCCACACACACACACACACACGCACACACACACACACACACACGCACACACACACACCACACACACACACACACACACACACACACACACGCACAACACACACACACACACACACACACACACACACACAGGCAAACACACACACACACACAGGTGCAACCAACCACGCACTCACACACATATGCACACATGTACACGTGTACACATGCACACACACGTGCACACAGGCACACACACACACACACACACACACACACACACACAACACACACACACACACACCCACACACACACACACACACACACACACACACACACACACACACACACAAATACACCAACATAACATACACACACACAAACACACACACAGGTGCACACACACACCCAAACACACATACACCCACATACACAGGAGTTTTGCGGCGTGGCGTATGCTTTGAACCTGTTAATAGGCCACTGCGTTCACACGTCTTTGCGTCAGCATCTGGAGCGTACGCCATCTGAGTCCCTTCAAATATAGGCTGTGATACTTTTTTTTTTTTTTGGCTCAGAAACACCAAATGTGTCCGACCTCCATTGGCACATGTCGCCTCGCCATATGGGTCGGTCCCTTTTTGCAGGGACACCTTCAGATCACACCTCCAAAAAAAAAGGTTGCAGTCCCTGAAGAAGAAAAAATAAAAGCAGGCTAGGCAGACTTAAGAGGAAGTGGTGTCAGAGCTCGACCATTGAGGAGTCTGAGGGTCATCTCAGCGCGGGCACGAAACAGGAAGTAAGCCACCGGTCCCAGCAGACAGGCTACATCAAATCAAAGTTAAAACTGGTAGTCCGTGTAGGCTCGATAGAGGAATAGCCCAGGCGTTCCTCGTCACTCCTACCATTACCATTCCCCGGCCCGACAAAGGTTGCTGAAATTCAAGGTCAAGGACCTTCTCTGTGAAGACAAACTTGATATTTTGTGTCTTTAAACTAACGCCGTCTGTAACAATGCCCTCTTTAGTATGTATCTGATTGACGATAAAACAAATCAATGCATGAACGTTTGTAATATGTTTGTTCAGGCAGATTTGTCAGTAAAAATACCTATCTTAATATGTTGCTCACTAAACTTGAAATGGTTGCATGCTAGGAGTTTAACCCTATTTGAGGATAAAGGAATCCAATAATCAAAAGCAATACATAATGTGTCAATAACTGATGCCTTAAACGTCTAGAATTGTGGAGGAATAAAAAAACGTACAAACATCCGTTTGCTAGGAACATAGATTTAACTGTTCAGAGCCCTTTTCTCTCACTCACGAATGATCACATACGCGCTGTCGGGTGACAAATGAAGCTCCCAAACAGAACGTTGTTCTTTACTGCCATCAAGAGTATATAGAGAATCAAACATCCAATCAAGCAGTGACACTTTCATACATGTGATGAAGATACAGAGTCCATTGGTGGTGAAACACACAGTGGTGCGTCCCCTTCTGTGTTCTAAATGAAGCTCCCTGCAGCTGTGTGGCTCAGAGACAAGCTTCTAATGTTATTCACTCACAAAGGGGGAGCGAGTTGACATAATTACACATGCCATCCATGCTACTCAGTCTCACTTTGACTATTATTGTAAATATTGATATCATTAGGGTTAGTGGAACACAACATCAGCACGTTTTCACACACCATGTTATACAGATCAGGGGGCCCCTATGAATAGACTATAGGAGCTATGCTAGTATGTCTACACAACAAGGTCCTATTATTATATTAACATATACTAATGCGGTGTACAAGTGGTGGGCAAGAGCGGGTAGTAAAATAACAATACTGGACAAAGTTTAAGGTGCAGTAGTTACGATTGAATGGGTTATTTCGGTAGTTAAATTTTTCGCTTTTGATTTGGGATTCTTTCCCGGGATTAGACAACAGCATTGAAACAACTGATTGGTCAGTCTTTCAGTGATCCCCCTATATACCCGTTATCAGTTAGCATTAGCCTGCTGAGGTACACTCCTGGCTGCCTGAGCATTACATGCACAACTCGTGAAAATATGCCTTTCACGATATACGAAGTATAAATCTATTTACATTTTGTGTTCTTCTATCCTTTAACGTTACCTCTTATATTTGCAACTGTGAAAGAGCAACCAAGGCGTAAGTGCGCGGTTTCATTGCCAGCGACTGGCTCTGTAAGGTAGTTGTGCATAATCAATACCACCAACCATCTTGACTCTGGTCTTGAAATAGAACTGTAAAAGACTAGTCCAATTATATACTAATATTTGGCAAGCAGTTACTACAGCCTGTGACGTTTCCTGAGATTATTTCTGATACATAAGAGAATGTCCTGTTAACAACATTGAGGGTGAACGTCCTCTTTTAAAATGAAGGGAGCTCCACACAGAATTTCTCCCAGACTTGCCAAGCCCACCAAACAATACAGATTGTCTTTGCTGTAACCGATCCAGCTCCCTGTTGGGCTCAGACCCTCGGTATCGGTGGAGATACGCTGGCACGCCCCACAGCATCACCAACAGCCTAGGTATCGGTGGATATACGCTGGCATGCCCAACCACATCACCAACAGCCTCCGTGTCAGTGGAGATACGCTGGCATGCCCAACCACATCACCAACAGCCTCCGTGTCAGTGGAGATACGCTGGCATGCCCCACAGCAACACCAACAGCCTCCGTGGTCTCTGAAGAATGAAGAATGAATAATCATCCTTGATTGTTCAAATGTTTGTCACCAGCCTAACACAGAGCATAACATAGTTGCTATCATGCCGACTCTTCCTGGGTGCCTCATATCAGTTGTGCTGTTGTTGTCTGGGTGTCCTGAATAAACAGGCTGGAGGTAAAAGAAGCAGTTATTTGGAAATAAATTGTGCTCTAGTTAACTGCTTGAATTGTCTTTTTTCAAATTCGTCTTTTTTATGTTATTTATTAAAGATACACTCTGTAAAATTCTTGCATTAATGTTGGCTTTATCTGAAAGGTGTTTTAAGTTGAGTTGAGGAGCTGATGCTATGGCACCTTGGGATTTACATCAGGGCTAATGCTCATGGGTACAGGGTATGTACTGGGAAATCCCTGGACCGATCAATAACAGTCTCACACTGCTCTTGTCGAACCCTGGGTCGGATTACCATGTAGGCGAAAAATGCCCAAAACCTGAACTAACCCTTCAAGAGCTATCCATTGAGTGTAATCAGAAATGCCACAGACACCCAACAGCTATTAATGAGTGAAATGCTCTGTGAGAATATCTGTTCTGGTTGACTGCCTCTGTATGAGCCAATAGAATACACTAATTTATTTAGCCGGTTTAGACCGCTCCCGCTAAATTCTCACCAATCTCTTCCATGATTGTTTAGGGGAATCCCTTTTCTTCTCCTCTTCTTCCCTCTTCCCTGTCAATCACAGGTGTGTGAGAAGCCAAACTTCTCATTGGCTACATACTTGGGGGGAGGGAGCCGAGAGGGAGGGGAAATTTTTGGGGTTTTGTCTTGATCTCTGCTGCTCTTTTTCGCTCCATCTCTTAAGAGCTCTCAAATCATACCGACAAAGGCTTTGAATGCAAAAATAACACTGATTTGAAGAGCGCTCATAATACAAAAAACGGTCAAATATGGTCTTGTTCCCTGAAAGGGGTACTTTCCAGGGTCCTGATCCAGGATCTACCGCTGGGGAGACTATTGATGAAATAACACACACACACACATGGACACACAGCACATGCACACCAACACTGTGTGGCTTGGAGAGCTGGGGTCCACCAGACACGTCCGCACCTGTTCCCGCTGTCCCGCTCCCATCTGTTTCACACCTGCCTATTGAACAGGGGGAATTGAGATGCCTGGAAACAGGCGCCCAGACACTTTGGGATAATACATTTCTAACGTCGGCCGGGTTTTGAATGTGGTGCTGATGCTGTCAGTGATGAAATAGCTTATTAATGTGTCTTGAAAAGATCCAAACGAAGCCTGTATAGAGCAGAGAAGTAGCAGGTAAACCGGACTGCTGACTATTATGTGGCCATTGAATGCGTGCATGGTCGCCTATTTTGCTTATTCTTTCACAATAGCTTGACTATTTTCCTCAGATTTGGCAACACAGGAGAAACGGATCTCTATGACACACCAAAAAAACATCTAGCAGTGTAGACCTTAATCCAAAGTACAGGACAAATCTCTCTCTCTTGATGTGGAGTCTGACTGGGAAGAAGAAGAGGCAAAACAAGCACAAAGGAAGGAAGCAGCCATAGTCAGAGACATGTGACTTCATACACACATACAGGGGGGTCTCTCGGTAACAACCATCATCCCTGGGTACAATCTCAATCCACAAAAAGCAATAGCGTTGTTTTGTATTCTTCAAATAAAACCGCTCTCAAAGTACACAGAGTATTTTGAAGAACAAGTGGGGCTGTGTGTGTTTTGAACGTCCCTCTATGGTGGATTTGTGTACCCCTTCAGTTGTATTGTATACACAATGCCAATATTTTCAGTTCGGTGCATCATGAAAACATTATTAAAACAATGATCAAATTATACCAAACTAGAGTCCATCAACCTGAATCAATGAACTCTGGTTAGTTATTTATCATCAAATGATTGACTCAATAATGCAAATGTGTCGTTGTTGGTCTCAATTAGTTGGACTCCAATGAGAACATGCCACTCACATCGACCATTTCAAACAGTGCAGGCCACTCCTATCTCCACTCGGCCAATCAGGTTCCCTTTCCTTCATTGATGAATGAAATGACCCCATTTACAGCACGTACACTGTAACTGTCAGCATGCATGTTAGTATGTCCGTTGTTTGTGTGAGTGTTTGGTCAATTAAAAATAGTGTCAAACTAGTTAGGAACTTTTCTGGGGACCTTTATTGTGGCGAAAGCACCTGAATTACATTGTGATTCCCAGTTCGACTGGTCTTAATTTATCAACACGCTTACTTGGTTTTATGCACGTTCAACTGAATATAGACCTGTGTTAGGTGAGGCTACATTAAATTATAAGGAAGTGAAGAAAATTTGATTCTCCCTTTGGAATAAGCAACCAATGAGTGACTTCAAGTACCAGGAAGGTACCAAACCACCAGAACGGTTAAGCTTGTTGTCACTGGAGGGAGTTACATACACACCCCATTCCCCCAGTGCCTCCCTGTCTGATTCAGACAGAAGCCCTCCTCCGCTCTCCTCTTCCTCCAGTCCTGGGCTCCTCCCCTTTTCCCGCAGCAGAAGGAGTGTCCAGTGGAGAGCAGACTTCACCAGGGATCCAATCCAGCCACCTCCTCCCCACCAAAAAAAACATCCATCAGGAGGGGAATCTTATCTTGCGGCGATTTTGCTGGCTTCTACATCCAACAAAGAAGACGAAATCACCGTCGCAAAACTAACAGTTTTTGTGTATCATTTATCTCTCTTCCGACATTGAACTAGTCTCTTGTGATGGAGCGCCAGTAAAAAAAGTAAAGAGTGTTGACAGCAGAAGCAGGCCGACCACCGGAGGGCCTTGTTCTACTCCGAAGGACCCCGCCGACCCACCTCAGCCCTCTCTATTGACATCCTGTTTTGTTAACAGGTCTGCACCCTTAGCAGGGGATGGCCAAACACGGCCATCCATCTTGGTGAAGATGAGATGCCGTGGCCCCCGTCCCAGAGGAGGAAGCACTGGGGCCGGCCCAGCTGCTGCTGCGGCTGATGGGGCCGCTAGTGCTGCTGGGGGCCGCTAGTGCTGCTGGGGGCCGCTAGTGCTGCTGGTTCACATCACATCATTAGCAGCGAGGGGCCCCACTTTGATCTCTGTGAAGCGATTGAACTCACAACACCTTGTGCACAACACACACAACCACACACTACACACACCCCATCTCACACAACACACACACACACAACACACACACACACACACACACACACACACACACACACACACACACACACACACACACACACACACACACACAGACACACAAACACTCATACATGCACACAAAAACACACAAACACACACACAAATACACACACACACTCTTGACAGAAGAGACATCGCTCCTCCTCTGGAATTCTCTGGCTCCAGGCCAGGACAGGTGGTGTTTGAGTGTGTGTGTGTGTGTGTGCGTCTGCATTTGTGTGTTTGTGTGTGTGTGTGCGTGCGTGTTTGTATGTATCTGCATAGTGCTCCCCTCTGATGTCCCTGTTCTCCACCCCTCTCATCTCCCGGGTTGTTAGGGGGAGAACTGAAGATGTGAAGGCAGTGAGACGCCGCCCACTGGAGCTCTTCACCAGTCAGGATTGAGGGCGAGCAGCCGCAGCGCCGTCCGTGGAGCACTGCGGAACCCTCCAACCGCCAAGGTATAGCCCACCGAAAGTGCAGGGACTGGCAGACGCCGCCTAAGTCTCTGTGGGCAGATGACGGGGGCATTCATAAAACACGACTGCTAACAGCTTAAATACACTGCCCGAGGCTCTACCAAGAAGTTCCATAAGGTCTGGCAACCATTCCTATCCTATTTTGGAGACTAAAACCCTTTCCGATGTTGCAAAATAGCTAGCCCCCCCTCCTTCTTGCTGGTGTTTTTGTGGTGCTTTTATTTTACTGTCTCGTACTTATGCGTTGCATGTTTATTCTGTGTATTATATTGTATGTATGCTAAAAACCAATACAAACATTTGAATAATAATAAAGCACGGCTGATGAAGCAGTGGTAAACTCCATGCCATGTTTTCCTGCCGCTGGCCATGAAAGGTACATCTAGGCCCGTGGCTCGGTTACAGAATCCAGAGCATTCAATGATAACAGGGGGAAGGGCTTTGACTTTGCAAACTCCGAATGGGCCCAGCAGGGAACTTGGGACCGCCGTAGGGTGGTTGTTTGTGGTAAAATATGCAGTTTGATTGGGATTCCACAAACGGTTTCAAAATTGGGGGAAAATAGAGATTGATGTATGAAAGGAGAGTTTCTGACTGGAAAATGAATGATTTTCTTCAAAGCGTTGGCAGCCGTGCGAGATGGCTCTGGGATTAGGAGGAAAACGAATAGAAAAAACAATGAATTCTAAGAAGTTTAATAAGTTCAAAGCAATGACAATAACATGCAGTCACAAGCAATCACACTCAATGGTTTCTCCACAGGCGACCGGCACACTGACTTTAGCTTCACTCTTTCCCAACATGCAGAGGGCTTGCCGTCTGTAGGTCAAGGCACACACAAAGGACAACAGAGGAGATGATGGGCAGGGTATATAACGGTGCCCTTTACAGTTTTTTTCCATCGCTAACGAGCGCTTACCTATACTTAAAATACTTTTTCTAAACTCTTAACACAGACTTACACCTACAAAACACAATTGGCCAAATAGATCATTTTCTTCTCAAAAGCACATTTTGTTAACTATATACTAACTCTTCATTTCAAAATAGAAGACATCTTTCTCTGCACACACTAACTTTACCAAAACACTGGACATCTGACTCAAAATGAAATTATTCTTTCAAAGAATAACTCTTGTTTTCACTTCACAAGGAACATGCAGCCAATCAAAGTACACCAGGTTTCAAAATACTGGCTATTGTGGACATTACAAAAACTGCATAGACTTTTATGTTTCAATTTTACAGGTATTTGCATGCAAAACATGCAATCCACTGTTTTTTACGCCAAATTTTTTGGTTGGGAACTGTACTGTATATCCACATGTAATGTTCACATTCAAAAGCATTCCAGTAAAAAGCGAATCAGTTTTTTTTTCTTTACTGTTTACTACAGGAGGTATAGTAGATATACTGTTTACAGTATGATACAACAGAAAACGTTTTACAGTATTGTTTACTGTAAAGTTAACAAAATATCCATGAACAAAAAAGCAACAGCAAAAAGCCCAGTAAAAAGGGAGAACTAAAAAAAAGCACAAAATTCCTTTATCTAATCCCTGCGATCTTCAGGGTTAGGCCACAAGTTTTCATCCACATCGCATCTGATGTTATCCAAGGCGATACACCTTGGATAAAACCGCTTGGAATGCCTGATCCACCCTTGACAATCATCAACTGTGATGTCCCTGCAGCCAGCATCCATGGCTTCAAGGAGGGACAACTGGTCATGTGGCTGATTGTTGTAGACTTTCCACCTCCATGTAGAAAATAACTCCTCTATGGGGTTGAGGAAAGGTGAATAGGGTGGAAGAAATAGACGAATCAGTCTTGGGTGGACCTCAAACCATGCTGTAACTGCTTGTGAGTGATGGAAGGCCACGTTGTCCCAGGTGATAACGAAGGTCCTCCTGTTTTCACCCTCCTGATCCTGCTCTGGAACCAGGCGCTGGTGGAGATCATCGAGAAAAGCAAGGAGGCGCTCGGTGTTGTAAGGTCCAACCTGACATTTGTGGAGGAGTGATCCTGCATTTGAAATTGCCACACACATAGTGATATTTGCCCCTCTCTGTCCAGGAATCAACTGTGGCCCTTTTTCCAATGACATTTCTTCCACGTCGACGCCTTTTGGCCAGATTAAATCCTGCCTCATCCACGTATACGAATTCATGAGGGGCCTGGTTGGCCTCCAATTCCATAACTCTCTGAAACAAAATGTATGTAAATCATGCCATTATAGTACTATATACCATACAGTACTGTAACCTATTACTGAGTAGGTTACCAACTTGAAAAGTGCAAAGCTTATAGAACTGTACATTGAATTGAATATACACACTATACCTGGACATATTGTTGTCGTAGCACCTTGACTCGCTCACTGTTCCTCTCAAAGGGAACAGTGTAGAGCTGTTTCATCCGCACTCTGTGTTTGGACAATGTCCGCGTAATGGTTGCGAGGCTGATGCTATTGATATTGTGAAATATCTCTTGGTCCTCCAAAATTCTGCTTTGAATCTCATGCAGTTTAATTGCGTTATTTGCAACAACCATATCTACTATGGCAAGCTCTTGTTGATGATTAAGGAGCTTACCTCTTCCCCCAGAGGGAGGAAGACGTTGCATTCTTTTGAGGGACAAAAAAAAATCACATATGCATTACTGTATGGCCTCATTGACATGTCAAGTGAGAATAGAAACAATCCATGTAAAATGCAAACTTACCTGTTGGTTTGTTGAAAGATGCGTATAATTGACGCAACCGTTGACCGCCCCAAATTGGGCTGTACTCTTTCACCAGCCTCCCTTAGTGAAAGACCATGGTTTATCACATGGTCAATGATAGTGGCACGAATTCCATCACTCACCACTGCCCTTGTAGCCCTTAGAATGCCACCGCCACGCATTCTTATACCTCTACCTTGCCCTCTCCTTAGGCCTGCTCTTCTCCCTGGACCTGCTCCTCTCACTACTCCTGCTCCTCTCACTACTCCTGCTCCTCTCACTACTCCTGCTCCTCTCACTACTCCTGCTCCTCTCACTACTCCTGCTCCTCTCACTACTCCTGCTCCTCTCACTACTCCTGCTCCTCTCACTACTCCTGCTCCTCTCACTACTCCTGCTCCTCTCACTACTCCTGCTCCTCTCACTACTCCTGCTCCTCTCACTACTCCTGCTCCTCTCACTTTTCCTGCTCCTCTCACTTCTCCTGCTCCTCTCACTACTCCTGCTCCTCTCACTACTCCTGCTCCTCTCACTACTACACCTCTCACTGCTCCTCTCACTACTCCTGCTCCTCTCACTACTCCTGCTCCTCTCACTACTCCTGCTCCTCTCACTACTCCTGCTCCTCTCATTTCTCCTGCTCCTCTCACTTCTCCTGCTCCTCTCACTACTCCTGCTCCTCTCACTACTCCTGCTCCTCTCACTTCTCCTGCTCCTCTCACTTCTCCTGCTCCTCTCACTACTCCTGCTCCTCTCACTACTCCTGCTCCTCTCACTACTCCTGCTCCTCTCACTTCTCCTGCTCCTCTCACTACTCCTGCTCCTCTCACTACTCCTGCTCCTCTCACTACTACACCTCTCACTGCTCCTCTCACTGGGCCTGCTCTTCTCCCTGGGCCCCTTGCTCTAACTCTTCCTCGTCCAGACATATTTTTCGGTTTCTGTTTCCAAAAACATCACTCCTCAAAGTCCTCCTTTTAGTAATGCCATTGATTCTAAGCCAGAGTGGAATCAGCTGTGGTTGACCCAATATATCCAACATACATCAGCTGTGTGTCAATTATTCAATTGTTTGTTTATTATCAGCTGAGATATATTGTTTTAGAACTGATATTACTGTATTACAGAAGCAGAGGTTTTTATACTGTATCTAAGGTTTGGAATATTGTGTTTGCAATTGTGGGATGTTGTGTGTTAACATTTGTAAATAATACAAAAACAATCCATAATTTTGTTTGGAGGTATAGCTTGTCTGTTAAGAAAATGTAAGCATTATATAAATGTGTTCACTGACTGCATATTGTGTGAAAACAACATGAAATGTGTGAATGGTATGGCCACAAAGGACCGATGTTGTGCTAATCGTGTTTAGAGTTTTGAAAATGTGACTACTGTTTAGAAAAACGCTTGTTAGCGACTGAAAAAAACTGTAATAAGGGCTTCAAGTTTACCTTTCATGGTTGGAAGCATAGATGGCTGGTGTGGGGAAATGGTGGTGTAACAAACATCAGTTAATAAAATACTAAATATATATATGTATATATATATATATATATATATATATATATATATATATTATATATATATATATATACATATATATTCAGATTGATATGCAATAGAATAAACATAAATGTATCAAATATGAAAAAAACTGTGCAGACAATAAATATTGATATAATCAAATGGGAGTAAAAGTTGTAGTATAGAATAACTGCAACTTTATTTTTTCAAACTTAAGGCTTCGCCATCGACGCACAGGTAAGAACACACACGCACGCGCACACACTGCAGCAACACTCGTCCAGGTAAGACGTTATGTTTTTAAACATAATGGCTCCTCCGTCGAGAAACTATCCCAGGTAAGAAGTCCTGTCTATGGACTGTAGAAATTGCGATAAAGGAAAAGGAGACAATTTCTCACCTCGAAAAGCAACGGCAGGTTCCTTTTGTCATTTAAAAACCGTTAAATTCAAACATCGCACCGACCGGCATATCAACACAAAAGTCACGAGTTCTTAAAGAGACAGTGTCCCTATAACCCGGAACGAAACATGTCAATAACACAGTATGGTAAATTAGTCCACCACAAGACAACACTTTGTTGCTCAAATGTAAAATTACTCTCCTCCTTGAGCCTCCCGAAATGTCTTGCGGTATTGATATCCCCACTCCCCCCTGCGGACTGTTAGTTGTTTTATTATTCTTATATTTTGTGCGTATGCTATGTGTGACTGTAAGCTACTGCTGCCTGTCTTGGACAGGACACTGGAATCTCGATATTTAATCTCAATGATGATTATTATTTTCAACAAACCAATAGTAGTTGCCTTGCATTTTAAAATGTCAGTGCACTTTTCAGCCCTGAATAACAGTTAAAGCTATTTAATAAACGATTTGCATGCATAGTATAATAGTATACACTTTCCATTGAACAATCACCTGTAACCATAAATTGATTTTATAATGTAATCAAATGCTCACACACTAGCTGCTTTCAGACACACGTGTAAGTCTTGATATTCTCCTGATAGGCCGTACGTGTGAACATCAAATCCTGACATTTATCCCCTGAAAATCTCCTGAATAATACTAACCCTGAGGTAGTATTTTCTCCGTAGGAAATGTAAATGACCTTATATGTGAATGTTGAGAAGAAAGTTGGTATTAAGCCTTAAGGAGGCTTTTGCATTTCATTGAGCTGCCCCCTAAATGATAATCAGCCTGTTGCCTTTTGTTTGCTGAATGGTTAAAAAATATTTAAATGTTGGCACTGCTTTTAAGAGTAAGTTTTGGTGAACGAAGGTTATACGTTGTCACATTATAGGTAAAATGTTATTATATTATGCGCTCAGAAATGTGTTACATTATCGACTGGGGTTTCCACATTATTGCTATGGGTTTGATTACAACTAGAGGTTGAGCGAAAACTCTAGTTTTAATAATAGTTCCTTTTCCTAGATGTTTTACCAATAGTCACACGAACCATGTGAATCACTAAAGGAGCATGGTTCTCATTTCCCGGCTTATGAACTGAGTTTGGCGGACTGTTTATCCGCTTTCACACTTTCTCTAGTTTTTCATGAGGTTCTCTGTGGTGCAGTGGAGAAAGTGTCTGGTTATCAGTTCTAAAGACCCTGGGTCAAGTCCCGCCATTGGGGCAGCTCATTTCAAATGTAAAAAATTTGACGCATTATCCAAAGCGACTTGCATTCATTCACACTTTCACACATTGACAGCGGAGACATCTACGCAGGGCGATAGCCAGCTCGTCAGGAGCAGTCAGCGTGAGGCGTATTGCTCAGGGACACCTTGACACTAATACGAACTAGATACCTTCCGGTTACCAGCCAACCTGAGCCACAAGCCACCTCCATCTCCATCAGAGCCTTCGATTTAGGAAACAATGTCGATGGCAACGATGTCATGACACTTGGAATGTCATTCATAAGCCGAGATGAGATCATAGCTGGTGTCTCGGGGGCATTATTAAGTGCTTAAAAGCATTACAAACCCATTGTAAATAGTTTGTAGATCATTAACCTGCGCTTAATAAATTATCTTATAAACCATAATCTCTGCTTGGCTGCATCTCTGCACTGTTTAAATGCTTCAAAGTTGCAGTTATTTAAAGTGCTAACTCATCCTATTTTTATGCTTCTGCGTATGACATAATATTCATGAAATAGCCAATGTGCTAAACATCCTGTAACTTTGTCCACTATATAGCCCACACTGACTCACACAAGTGAGTCTTAGGCAATCGAAATGCATGCAGGCCTTGGCTTTGAAAATTGCAGACAAAATGCTAAAATACTTAAGGTCAGAAGGCATGCTGACCGAAGCAAGTAAGAATGCAGCAAAGTGAGACTAGGCAGAAATTAAAAAGCAGCAGATTAATGAGACGAGAGGCAGGAGTAAGAGATCGAGCCAAAGGACACAGGGAGATACCATAAATAAGATATTGTTTTACCCCAAACATCTCTTATATATGAATACAATTTTAGTAAAACTTTATAGTGCAGTTCAGTCATAAGTCATTGTTTTATTGACAATGATGAATTAATCATGAATAAAACTTAAATGTATAGCCTTAAAGGGACACTGTGTACCACTTTAAGTAATGTATTAGCTAAAATCAATGTCTTCATTCATAAATATGTCCTCATTGGTGTAAAATCACCTCCGCCAATAATCAGACTTATTCTCCTGAGCAAGAAATTCTTATATTTATATAATATTATTTACATTGAAGGGGTAAGTCCTAAGGAGACTTTCATGTCCTTCCGGGTCTTTGAAAAACTATAACGGCCGAGAGGGACATAAAGCACTAGGTGGTACTAGCAGGCTAAACATCCTGACTGAAACGTGGATGGAGCTTAGCGAGACGCCCTTGTCACTGCCACTTCAAATTTGATAGCCTGCAATACCCTTTCGTTCATAATGCAAGATCCTACTTATGCCACGCCCCAGGAGAAGGTATCCTTGTCTCCAAAAAGTGAAAAAGGAATTAAAGTGGAAACCTGACCAGGCAAAAAATGAGGGTAAACATCGGGGTAGCTTTTCCCAGGTTTAAGAGCTAATGAAGGATTAAGATATTCAAAGGGACGCTGAAGTTGCCTGCTTTCTTCTCAACAGGTATGTCAATGTTACTGTCTCAATTACAAGCTTTTCCCATTGCTTGGTTGTGTAACTCATTACATAGGCAGCATAATGGAAGAACAAGTATAAACAGTCTGGTTGGTGGTTAGCAGCATAGGCTATGTTTGATTGAATAAGAGTTGCATTTCATGCCTACTACCTCCCACCGATCCACTGCCACTCAGACCTCTCCCTACCGTTGAATCACCTAATATTGAGGATCTCTGACAATTAACGCACATCGAAAAATAAAGAAAAAAAGAATGTACCACTACTAAATAGCACATAGTTCATGCAGTGTTGAGCAATATAAGCACTAGTAACAAATGTTTCTGTTTGTTGTGTGTCAAGTTGTTAACTGATGCTATAGGTAAGACAACAACATGGACATGTTAAACAATAAAAAAAAAAACATAAAAATGGCAACATGCTTCACTATCTTGCTCGAAGAGTAAAAACTCAAAAATGCAGTTTGTTTGAAGTTTGAAGTTTGTTTGAAATAACATACTCATCAACCAAAAGAAAACTTTGAGAGGTAGTATTGGATGACATGTTGTCATAGCTTCTTGGCACATTCTGCCTACCATAGTTGCAACCAGGTAGCAAAGCACATTTTAAAAAGTGAGCACGATTTGTTTGAATGCAATATAACATTGTACCACTAGATGGGAGTAATTCCTTAACAGTGTCCCTTTAAGTCAATGATGAACTATTCAGACAGAAGATGATGATGAATAAATGCTATGTTAAATGGATTTATCTGACCATCAGGTGGGATGTTGATGGTACAAAGTTTACAAACCAATGTCAAATCGACCCTCTAGTGACGTAGCAAGTGTGTGCAGATGTATGATAGACCACCAACCAGTTGGGACAGTCCAGTGGATAGGCTTGTAGCCTGAGCATTTATCATCTGCAAATGTATAGTCATGTTTTGTTAACTATGAGCTCATTGATAACGAATTGTTTATGAATGGTCTATGACTGAACGTTATGGTAAAGGGTTACCACCATTTTTTTGTTATGGTAGCACTTTACATTGACTCTATATTAGTTAGCTGTTGATACAATTGTATCTCTGTTGACTTCAGAAGCAGACAACATAAAGAATGGCAAACATAACAGCAAGTGACCCTATAAAATATGTAATCTAGAATGTAGATTGTACAAAACCCAAGTTTTGTCTGGATATAACTTGTTTCACAGTGTAGTAAATATATATTCACATCTCCCCACATTCATCTACAGGTTATCCCATATTGATAATACATTTGATTGTGTTGCATTTTATACATTTAACCCAATACTTGTAGTGCAATGAATAAGCAGGAGCATTTGTGTGTCCAATTTTAACCTTAGTAATACCACAGCGTTACATCTGAGGTGCAATGGCTCTTTATCTGGCTGGAGAGGTAAGTGCACTTAAAACTGAGTGTTACCACTTTAGCTCTGGGCAGAAAAGGAAACTCATTGGCACCAAAGTCAGATGGATTGCTTCCTGTCTCTGTTAATTAACACAGTAGCTGTGTGTCTAGCTGTGTCTAGCTAGGCATTTCACTTCCCCCCGTGTCGCTGAGCTTGTCGCTGCATTAAAATAATCTGCTCGTACTGTTTCTGTTACAAGTGCAAATGTGCAACAGTTTAGTAGCATGTTAGCATAGCTTCATGGTGGTTGTCATGGTCATTATCAGTATTATTCTCATCAGGAGCATCAAGACGTTCTCAGAAGAAGGTTCGCTCTGGCTGAATGTGTGAAGCAAAGTAGCAAACACCAGGGGAGCAATTGAGTATGTGGGGACTTTCCATTGAATCAATTAGCTCATCGTGTTTTTGTGGTCATTTTCTGATGGAGGATATTGATCCGATTTTTGCCATTCATCTGATAACTTTAAGGCAGAGAAATATGACTTTACTTGCAAAGTCTTTGTCTGCTTTATTCATTCTTGAAGATGGTGAAGAGAGTCTGCGAGGATGTCCTCTGACACCAGTCGTTCTTCATGTTCTGTTACCAGCATCCTTATTATCTTCATCTATGAGTATCTTCATCATCATTATCAGCGTAATCATTTTCATCACCGTTATCAGATATTGTCTGAAGATCAGTAGGAGGATGAGGATGATGGTGAGGAAGATTGAGATCTGGATGATGATGGCGATACGTATCATTATTATGATCAGTATCTTCAACATCAACATCAGTATTATGATCAGTATCGCCATCATCATCCAGATCCCAATCTTCATAACCATCATCATCATCCTCCTACTGATCTTCAGACAATATCTGATAACGGTGATGAAAATGATTATGCTGACAATGATGATGAAGATACTCATAGATGAAGATACTCAACGGTTTGATGAAGCATGATGTATACATTGGCATGCTCAAGTCATCATTCATAGTAAGGTCTTATACATTGAACATGAGAAGATGCAGCTAAACTCTCAATGTCACATCAAGGTCATAAACAAAAGGTAACCTCAGCCACCGCTGAGTGGTTGAATAGCTGCCCACCTCTACCGCCAGCGGACGAACACCACTTCTCAGGGAGGAGTCAGTGACTCCTCCCTGTTAACAAATGCTGTTGCATAAGTCTCCATTACAAGTATGTCTCTAAATGCAGGTTCTTGGCTTAGGTTTATATAAAAAATATATATATATGTATTTCTGTATTTTCAACACTGTCTTGAACTGAGCATAAATAAAATAGAAAACTATTTTGGAGGCAAGAGGCTTCCAAAATAAAATATAAGACATATTCTCTTCCCTCCAGGGGAATGGAAGATGGTCCTAATCCCAACAGAAAACATTCAGAGGCATGCATATTTATCAGATGTTTCTAGTACAAAACTGTCTCCCGTCTTAACGTAGCTCAGGCAGCGCATGTCCCCTGCCCGTCGCCCCGGATAGCCATTTAAGGGCCAAAATTATGCAGTCACACAATCGAATGCACACGCACACACACACAAACACACGTAGACACCAATTTTTTATTTTACTGATACAGACAACTACACAAAAAGACTGAGGCATATTCACCCTGAAACACACACACACACACACACACACACACACACACACACACACACACACACACACACACACACACACACACACACACACAGGTGCGTACACCGACAAACACCCACCAACATACACAAGCGTGTGGAGTGGCATTTGCTTTGAACCACAGGCCATTGTATTCAGTGTGTCAGCATCACACACACGCACCAATATACACACACACTATATGGAAATGTATCACATTTTGGTAGCACTTTTTAGCACAAACTTTTAAGAATGGAGTAAATAATGAACTCCTCATCTATGATGCATTGTTCATACATGAATACTCATTAGTAAGCTATTCATAATCGCTTATAAATGATCATAAAGACATTACTAGATAGTAGTTATAATTAGTATGGATTACAAAGTCAACCTTATGGCGAGCTGAATGTTTAAGTCAACACTTAAACACACCGAGAAAAATACAAACAGATACACAAAGGCGGACTCAACCCAGTCTAGGTACACATTAGGCGACTGTGGGACAGATGTCTGGGGCTTGTTCACGGCTCGGGAACACATGTACACTCTCCTCATGGCGGAGTGGGTTTAGGTTCATGCACACTCTATTTCACCGGGACACAAGCGGTTCAGCGACAGTGCCAACACTAGAGCACTAATCTAATCTAATTAGCATGAATCATGTTTGTGTCATAGCTGTCCATTTTTATGATTTGTCACGTTAATGTTTTGTTGTATTGCGGCGTAATTTGATTTAATGGTTGACATTTCCATCTGTCAGTGCGCGGATGACCGATTTGTGTTGAAAAACAACATCCTCAGGTGCACGGATGGTTGATCTACGATGCATTACACAACAGCAAGTGCTGTTCAAGGTCCTGGTCTTTCAGACGGGAAACTCAGACGAGGAAGATGAAGAAGAAATCAAAGCCAATGTGATTTAACTTGTATTAGCATCAAGAGGAATGACCTCCTTCAGACAGCGAGGACACGTGGAATCTGTGTGTGTGTGTTTGGATTTTGGTTTGGAAGCAAATCATTAGATCAAAACTGTGGACACACTTCTGACCTTTGGGTAGACGCCAGTGATAAATCATTTGGTAGCGACTATAATTCAAAGGCCGTAGTCATGTGGATCCCACAACGGAGCGTGTGTGTATATTAATCCGTGCCACAGGACAGAGACACGAACGGACACTAAATCACTCTGGATTATTGTGGCTCTCAGATGCGCTCTTCAACCTTTTCAGAAAGCTGTTAACTGATGATCAATGTGATGTCATGTGCATCACATTGAGTCACATTGAATCTATGCCAATATGTGAACTGTAAATACAGATATTATTGTCATTGTTATGTTAATAATAAATAATAATTATCGTTATTTGTAGTAACATTTTGTCACATTTGATCAATTGTACGGCATTCTTGTATCGTTTTATCGTCTTATTAATTAAGTTATTATTATAGCATAAACTCTTGCATTCATTCATGCTTGCACCTCAAATACAAACACACAAAAATATAAACACACATACACTTAGCAAGCACACACAGACGCACACTTCCACAACACACTGGGGCTATGTAAGACCTCTACCGTTCTTACATAAGCACTGTTACCCGCACTGGCCTCGCCTCCCTCTGCTCATCGTCACCGTTTTTGAGGAAACCTCCTGATCGATGATGGCACATCTGGGCTTCAGTCTCTAACCGGTCCCTAATTTTATCTAGTTCCTACAAGCATCCGTCGAGTCTCCAACCAAAATCTGGTCTTTAAAGTTGCAAAAACTAGGGAGCGTCAACAAATAACCAGAAATGAATGAAAATGCTTTCGGAATAATCTTCAATCTATGCTACATGATCCAATTATGTATGTATTAACCTAAATTACATTTATAACCTGCCGATGCATGTGAACACTATGCTGACCCTTGTGTACAGACAGCTCTGTCCCGGTCCCTCTTCTCCTTGGATCCC
This sequence comes from Gadus chalcogrammus, assembly GCF_026213295.1. Classification (NCBI taxonomy): domain Eukaryota; kingdom Metazoa; phylum Chordata; class Actinopteri; order Gadiformes; family Gadidae; genus Gadus; species Gadus chalcogrammus. Next base: position 11,857,295 of record NC_079418.1, read on the forward strand.
TTGGTCCCTCTTCTCATGTTGGACTCATGTGCTGCTCACCTACCTCACACACAGTGATGTCACATGGTTTGAGAGGAGGAGGAGGGGGAGGAGTAGGAGGAGGATTGAGGACAAGGAGGAGGAAGGGGAACGTGTCAGGAAAAGGAAAGTTTGCTGTGAGAGGCACTGTCTTGTTCTAGAAGTTTCACTCTCCAGAGAGAGAGAGCGAGACTATGGTTCAATAGAATGACAATTGCTACTGGTAATATACTGAATATATATTTATTATTCAATGTACTGTCTACATAATGTATGCTCTAAGTGCATGCTTGTTGTTAACATTTGCAAAATGGTATTACTTACATGCCAGTGTATAGCAACGTGGATACTTGAACATTCCTATCTTTTTGGGAAATGATACATAAAGGTATGAAATATCACAGAGGGATCAAAGTTCATTCTTTGTTTTATCCTGTGTTGTCAGTATTTAATAAAAAGCTGATTCATCACCAAACTTCACATTTGTCAAACCTGAGAGCCCACCTGAGAATCTTCTGAAATGATACATAACGTTTTCAATTAGATTTCAAAAGCACCATGAGACAGGGCACGTATTATTGTTCATCCCAGGAAAACAATAAAAATGTCTCAACACTGATGATAGATAGGTGGTAGATGTTAAATACGACCCAAAGAACACAAACGCTAGCACAAATTGTACACTGACACTCACTGAGACACACACACACACACACACACACACACACACACACACACACACACACACACACACACACACACACACACACACACACACACACACACACACACACACACACACACATACAATAAGTCAGACAGTCACACACACACACACACACACACACACACACACACACACACACACACACACACACACACACACACACACACACACACACACACACACACACACACACATATCCCTTCCCCACAAATGGGTTCTGCGTCTCCCTCCGGTCTGTCTGTGGCCCCCAGGTAGTGGGGTGGGGTGGGGGTGGTGACTCAGCCGAGGCTAGAGGTGAATCACGGCAGCCTGGAGAGACGGCGGGGGGAGACGGACCAGCACACACCACTCTGATCCTCTCAATCAACAGCGCAGCAGTCACGCTGGAGCTGGTCCCTGGAAGCCCTCCCTGATTGGCAGAGGCAGGCCACTAATGTGGCAGAGAAGGGGGGGGGGGGGGGGGGGGGGGGCACAGTCAAGGGCACCGTGATCGGAACATCAACCAAAATCTGCTCATAGATAATACAGCAGGCCGCGCCCGTGGCCCCGGAGCAGCTCCTCGCATTACGAGCTGCAGTCACAATGACATGAGAACAGACTTGTTCCACCAACGTTAGCTCTGTTTTTTAGGAGAGGATCTTAGACGTACCAGGTCTCAGGCAGACGAGCCGTAAACAGACACTGTTCCTGTGTATGCAGGAGAGAGGCGACATGGGCTTCTGATCAGCGCAGCTCATAACAATTTAGTTACTGATTTGCTAAATATTCATTTTTTAACCTCTTTCTGGGTCTTGTTTCCCGTGTTACAAATATTCATCATATCAAAATTCAATCAACATAGATGGGCCAGCTCCCATCTGATTATTTTGAGTTATGTGTACCACTGCATCATGGATTATCTTTCAGTCCATTAGCTGAGCTCGTGTTTGCGTTTAGTTAATTACCTCAAATAAAACATAAAATGGAGAACTTTGAGTGTCACACATTGTAACCTCACTAGCCTCACTTATCCTTCAGATAAAAAATAAGCACAGTACGATGAGACAATAAGGTAAGAATGGTTAGGCTGAAGACTTGCTTGGGCTAACTTTTAAAGTATTTCTACTGTTCAAGAATAGATATCAAACGGTAATAATACATTACTGTAGATCAAGCTGTTATAGGAACAAATATAGTATTAAACCCAGAATGAAAGTGCTGGGGCCAGAAAGTAGAACACATTTGGATCATGCTTCGAAAGGTTTACGGCCTGCGCCATCTAAGGTCATTCACACCATATGAATGTACGTACTGCCTTTACAAACTCAATCCACCATTGAATGGAAATGTAGGGCATCACGAGTATGAGCATATACAACTCTACGCAAATATACTAAATTACGCAAAGCTGCATAAACAGGAGAAAATTTGAGACGGCAACAGGTGCTTCTGTGCACTGCAGCTCCGCTCAGTAGAGGGTAGAAGCAACCATTTTGCTCACACAAACAGTCCATGGGAGACGCAAATCTTCCCAATCCACCTACCGGCACCACTGAAAAGCTCACAGCATTAGATCTATTCTTCTCACAGAAATGACCTTCACAAAATAAAATAAATAAAAATAATAAATACCTGAATTGTACAATCAAATCGTCAGTTAACTATACATCTTGTGAGCGTCACAAGTACGTATATTATATTATTATGTGTATGAAGACATTTTTAATGCAGTGGTTTCAATTGTACTGTTTCAATTGAACAGCATTTTTCACTTTCACATTGAAAAATCGAATTAACTTATCTTCCTTGACAGCTGAAGTTCCCGATATTATGCCTCCACTCCTTATCTTAGAAAGCCGGTAATGAGCTACCAACCGCTTACACACTTTTTTATCATGTGATTGCGTTTGTCTGGATATCTGAATTGGAAATGTGCCTATGACTGAAGTAAGAAGCACATTGAAAGCCATTCCAGGTTGTGTTTTTTTTATCTCACCACCAGGTGTGATGTTGATTTACTCATTAGAAGCCATTTAAAATGTATTTGTGTCATGTAAAAAGGGGGATCACTTATGAACTATAGATCAAGTATCAAAATTGTAGCCTGTAGCACATTCATTTTCAGGGAGAGACCTTTTCTGTATTAAATCATTCATCAATACATTTGAAATGCAGCAGAATAGGGCAGTTCCAGCAGCAGAGGGCTGCCTGGAACCAGCTCAGAGACGGCCCCCTGTGCATTCGGGTACACACTCCCACCTGTGAGCCAACAGCAGATCGATTTTCTTAAATGCGTCTAATGCCTAATCAACCTCACACAGGGCGGGCTCTCAGGTAGCCCGCTGTGTGGTGGAACACATCGAGAAAGCAGAAGTCTGTCTATGAGCTGTTGTTTTGGCTGCACTCATTAAGCTAGCTTGTTGGTTCGCTCACTGGGTGCGCATCTGGGTTGTGCTAATAAGCAGAGCCAGATGGTGGCCTGGTACCGAGACATTGTGCAGCAATCTGGATCCAAAGTTCAGACGAGTCACGGTGCACCCAAATATGGGAATGTAATAATCACTCCAAGTCAACGCTACTAATAAACTCAAACTGAAGTCAAGCTTTCTATATTAAACTACAGCGGGAATAATAATATCCGAAGGCAAGTAAAAGATGGAGCGATTCCTTGTCGCTTTTTGTTTGCTTCACTGGGAGCGTTAATAGTCTCCTCGGGCGAGATACAAACACGTCCACACACAATACACAGGTGCAGATACTTCAGGATGCATGAGCATCCTTGAAAACCACACTCACAGAGGTGGCGACGGCCACATCGTTGTCAACAAGTTGTCAATGTGGATGAGTCTTGCGGCCAGGCACTTCTGGTTGACCTCCGGGCAGGCCTTGGATTCCCTCAGCTGGATGGGTTCAACAATAATTCCTTTGCTGTCTACAATGCACAGTTTTTGTTAGAATGCAGTATAACTCCATTGAACCGGCGACTTAACTACACCTTAACAGCCTGTTGTGCAGGGGCTCCATATTAGAGAAAATACTTTAAAATACACATAACACGTAAAAATCTATTTGTGTTTACTTGTATGATACTAATATATGATATAACTATGCATTTATATAAATCCCCATTGTGTGAGTGTGTGGATGATGGCTTGTTTAAGCAGCCTCACCCGGCCCTCAGACTGATTGGACTCAGGCCAGGTGATGCTGCTTAAACCAGCCATCACCCACACACACTCCTGCTCTGGGGGCTTTCTCTCAGGGCCTGTTCTCGGGCCTGCTCTTGAGCTGCGTAGAGTAGGTGGTCACCTACCAGTGCCAAATCTGCACTCCACAGCCTGAAACTAAAACACTTGGTTATGGTTAAGGCACAGACCGGATTGGTTGGGTTTAGGCAACGCAACCACTTGGTTAGAATGAGGCAACACAACTGCTTGGTAAGGTTTAGGCAACACAACTGCTTGTTTAGGATTAGGCAACACAACTCTTTGGTAAGGTTTAGGCAACACAATTACTTGGTCAGGTTTAGGGTTTAAGCAAAAAGGTCTTTCTGCTAGAAGGTATTTGTGTCAGAAAGCCCTGCCAATTCCGTCCAAGTATTGGACGGAATTGGCAGTGGTGAGAGATAAAAAGGCCGGACCCTTGAGACACGTCTTGGAGGTCGCTTTGGTTAGGGAACAACAATTTCTTAGGCTAGGGGTTTGAGTTTGTCATTCTGCTGTGCTCCTTATTGCCTTATTATCAATAAGCAGCAGTTTGGCAGATCTATATATCTATGTTGCCTCCGCTCTCGCTTATTGACGTAAATAAACTCGCTCTCGCTTATTGACGTAAATAAACTATGGCAACGTTCAATGCACGTTGCCATAATATCAAGAAAGGCGGGTGCCAGATAAATGTTTGCAAACATGAACATGTATGTGTGAGGTGGGGAATGTGTTGTGTGGTGGTTTATCTCTGTTTATTCACAACAGCTCTCTCAATATTTTTCCCCATTGACAAATGAAGATGTGTCTCACAGACCTGTATCCTTCTCAAAAGACGGCAAACGCAACAGCTTCCCCCGACAGGACGACGCTGTCACTCACAGCCTCGTGCACGATCCGTCCTTTCAGAGATGGTTCGCCACCGCTTGATATCGCCTTGATCCATCGGTCTCTGATTCGCTGAGATAAACCCCTCCAACCCAGGTGCGACAACGAGACGAGGGCCAACCTCCACTTCGGCATCCATCATATTCCTTCAGTCTTGAATATCGATGAGTGGTGAAGTGTGCAAACATGACAACAAAAGCTGAAGCCGGGCCGCCACAAGCATTCGGTGCCCCGGGTGTCATTCACCGCCCGATGGCAGAATATAGATGGGATTTACTGAAGTGGTGGTTGTGACAGACACGAGAGGAAGAGCATGTTCTTCAAAAAGCCGTTCATTAACATAAACACTAACCAGGCCCATATCAAGGATTCGCTAGGCGTGTCAAGATTTGCAAATAAGATTTTGTCGCACTGAATCTGTTTTAAGAAGCATTTAAGTCGGGCTTTCTTGCTCTATCTCACACACACACACACACACACACACACACACACACACACACACACACACACACACACACACACACACACACACACACACACACACACACACACACACACACACACACACACACACACACACACACACAAACACGCCAAGCAAGACAGGGACTATACCCCACATAAGAAGTTTAAGTAGGTACTGTATGCTAAATAACCTATACAAATCAGTCATAGTGTTGGGGTCAAAACCACTTTTTGTATTCATTCTACACGAGTCGCAGTGGGGATATACTACCAACAGAACAGTGTGTATGCCATTGACATCACACTTATCATGTATGTATCTTTTTATTGTCGTTTAATTAGTGCTGCGTCTCTGGCAGTTTGCTATTTGGATCTGAAAACAGCCTTGCTGAATTGAAGGAACCAAATTTGCGAAGAGACAGCCAGTTGATTAGAGAGATGATGTTATGTACTGGGGGTTGTAATGGGCCCATTTAATCCAACCTGGTTTCCTTCACGAGTGAGGTTGAAATTATAAAACCAATGTAGCTGTTGGATCTTAAATGTACGTGTAAAATATATACGTTTTGAAAATACCATAGTATGACAATAGTTTTGGTTTTGATTATGTTTTCTGTTTCCAGTGATATTCGCGTCAAATTGTACATCGAAATAAATAATGTTTTATTTATTTGGCTTATATTCAAAGGGCATATCAGAGACTTTGCCGTGCCCACGGCAAGATATATTTAATATCCATAGTCAATAGAGAGACTTTCCTGCCTCCTGTACCTTGTTACTAAGATACAGCAATAATGCAAGGCACAGACATCTTTTCTCCTGTTGATGGAAGACATAGAGACAACAAACAGAAAGCTGGGAATGTGATGGTGTGAATAAAAAAACCACGTGGGACTCTGAAATACGATAACACCTTCAATGACTAAAGTGCATTACATATCCCACAATGCAGTGGTTCAGTACTGGGCCGTAGCAGCAGCACATGTTTTAATCAGTCCATTTAACCCGCGTATAACATTTCCAAAAGGTGCAAGAGGCAGAGTGTGAACCCCATTGCCACCAGGGATTCAATTAACAACTAGAAAATAGATTTCTTCCAAGACTCCACATGCACCATATGGGGATCGCTTTGAACTTTGTTTACTGAGGAGAAAGAAAAAGACATTTCTGAGAAGTTGAAGAAAAGGTGAATGCACAAAGATAGCCTACACCGAAATGATGTGTTGCGTAACAAAGTGGCTATTTTAAAATGCGTTGCTGCCATTTCTTTCCGGTCTTTTTGCTAATATTTACATTCTGGTAATAAAAAGGATTAACTTCATAATTCAGCAATGCTTTTTCATGACTGTTTGTTTTTCAAATGCAACAGTGTAGCAGCCGCTTGCAAATTTGCATGACACAGCAATTACCGGTCGGCTAGGGAAATATTATATAAATAGTAGTGTCTTGCTAGTAAGGCTTAAAATATAGGACATAACATAATTCACAGAAGAGGGGCACACATTTCGCCATTGTTGCACTTAGATGGAGAATCACATCCATAATCCATGGTTTTCCACCTCAAATTGCAAATATCTTCCAACAATTTTCTATGGCATCTAAGGACCCCTGGTTACATAGGTTAAGGTTAAGTAGGTGCAATTTGACAGATTTAAAGAGAGAATGTAAAAGGAGCCCAAGAGTCCACCATGCATAAACCACACAAAACATCCCTAAACTCCCTCTCTGCTGACTACGGACACTCAAACATTACCCTCAAGCAATTTCAATGAATCAAACAAACACACAAAAAAGTGAACCGTGTCAAAACAAATTGCCAAATGTACATTTGAGAAGGTCATAATCGATCTTGATGTGTTGTGTCCCATAGTGCTTCACTACTAGGAGACATTTCTAAGTACTTAACAGGTACAACAAGAACTCCTTGTGGTTTTTACTGCAACCGGCCGATGGAAATCAATATGTCTAAGACCATGTGTAGTCTGGCGAGCGTCATGATAATATCACTGGAGACACTTCTTTGATTTGTATTGCTGTGGAACCAGAGCAGAGAAAATAGCCCTGGCAGAACTAATAGAGATCCGATACAGAGCAGTAACTGTTTCATTTTTCAAGACACCATTGGCTCCCCTTAGTCATTTGTCAACACTCTGCGAGACGATTTGAACTAATAATGATTCAATGCCGAATCCCCCCCTATCACTTGGTACATTTGAGTAATCCATCTGGATATTGTGGAAACTTTGAAAATAAATACAAATAGAAAGTGAAAGTTCAAAACAGCAGAGTTCAGTGACAGCCATTCAAACTACTAATTGGTATACTGTCAGAGAAAATCATCGCACTTTCTGATACTTTCTTAGTTTCACAGACTGTAAAAGTAAATAAATACAATTTGTATTCACTTATGTGCAAGTATATATCTGTGCATATAGGTGTAGGAATGTGAGTACATGAATATATGTGTATGTGTTTGTATGCTCAAGTGAGTGTGTGTGTGCGTGTGTACATTAGAGTGTGTTTGTGTTCTATAGTGTGTGTGTGTGTGTGTGTGTGTGTGTGTGTGTGTGTGTGTGTGTGTGTGTGTGTGTGTGTGTGTGTGTGTGTGTGTGTGTGTGTGTGTGTGTGTGTGTGTGTGTGTGTGTGTGAGTCTGTGTGTGTGTTTGTGTGTTTTATTCTGCCTGTGTGCAGGCAGTGGACAGGTCGCCCGGGCTGGGCGGACGGTGGTTATAACAGTGTTCATCCGCGACGCGTGGACAGCCATGCATTGTGGTGATTCCCAAACTCTGTTAGATATTTACACTTGGCCTAACCGAGGGGGGCCATCCGAACCGGTTTGGGAACCACTGGTCTAATTCTAATGAATCCCCCTTTATGCAAAGCCAATGATAGAGGTCATTCACACAGACTCCCACCCGCCCAGAGTACCGGTCGGTTTGAATCCCATCCGTTACTAAGAGGCCTGCGGTAAAAAGTACTCATATTATGTACTCATGTTCAAAAAGGTTTTTATTCGCCATTTGTGCATAAACCAGACAGTTCATACACATTGGAATTCTTGTGCAGGGCTTCCCAAGTCGAGTACAGAATTAATACAAAGAGAGAGAGAGAGAGAGGAGAGAGAGAGAGAGAGAGAGAGGAGAGAGAGAGAGAGAGAGAGAGAGAGAGAGAGAGAGAGATGGCGGGGGGGGGGCACAATAAATAGTAATAATAAAAAATATATAAAGTTTTAAAAATTGAGATAAGGACAAATTTAAATTTAAATAGTAGTTTAGGTAAAGTACAATTCTATACTACATCAGTGCGGTTAGTTTTATTACTTTTTTTTGCTAACAAATGGAAATCAGACAAATCAGGTTATCTGACTTTCCTTTTAGAAGATACACTTGGCCACTTTTCAGTCTGGAGGTTCAGTTTGCTGGCGATGCAAGTGTAGCAGTAGCAGAGAACTGCAGGGGAAATGATGGTATGGCTGCTGAAGTGAGCGTCAAATATTCCACGTTTTCCGAACAGGATTTGTAAATAATCCTGCAGTCCGTGCACCAGGATTGTTTGACGTAGATGACCGTTCCACCAAGAATGTATGTAGAAGGCACTTCCACCATGATGTGCTTATTTCGTTTTCTGTGGCCGTTTTATCTGTAATGCAACGACGTACCCACCGTGTGAGTTGCTATGGCTACTCTTTCTAACTGGCTTAGTTTCAACATATCTCCCTCTCGACAGCCCTTGAACCTTAACTACAACATCTTTATGTGTTAATTACAACACGTTTGAATCTTACCTACAGCCCCTTAAATGTGGCAGATGAGGGTTCATCAACCATTTTGAGTCAAACACCCTTACATTTAGACTATATCAATCAAGGCTTCCTTGTGAATATAGCTTTATATTATAGGTATCTTTCCTGAAATATATTTTCTATTCTCCTCAAACCTTATGGTAGTATGGTAGTCCTTTACTCTAGTGGCAAAAATGTACACGCAAAAATAAAGAATACCCAAACTCATTAATGCAACCGTTTTATTGTAAAATTCCACAGCTGTGTGCAATTCCCTTATGAAAAGGATATATATATATCATTATTTTTTTCCAGTATATGTATGTTATATTATGCAGACCTTACCAGAATTTCTTTAGTGCCCTTTATATACATACAGAAGAGATATATGATACATAGATGGCAAACAATGTCTAGGGTAATCAGATATTTCACTGTTTTTTTTATTTGTTTTGTTGTTGTTATTTTGGATACCAGCCACACAGCCATTGACCCACCAGTCACATCGACATTGTACCAGTGTATCGACACCATCACCTGTTGTCTGCAGTCTGACAAAAGAGAGAAAAACATAGAAACTATTTACATGTGCTCTCAAGACACACGTGTTGGTTCTGAAGTGAAAATGTTCACTTTCTTTTTAAGATTAATCGATAAATAAATAAACAAACAAAGAAAAAGGTATTGTAAATGCCAATGTCCATGAAAGAAAAGGGCCTGAGGACACATAAAACACAAAGCTTTGTTTTGTTTCTTTTGAAATAATTCTTTGAATATTTATAATAATGTTCAAACCTGCCGGAATCCACACATCAACACGACTTCATGGTGAAGATAGAGCATTTTAAAAGACTGAACAACAAAACAAGCATTTATTTCCATAAATACATGAAAAGTAAAATAAAATTTGTTACACGGCCCTCTTCAAAGATGAAACATGCTAGCATTCAAAGAACGATATGTTTCGTAAACAGAGTAAGTACTTTGTTTACTTTGCAAATGAAGTAAGCTGGATATTGCATGCCACTCTGGTTTCCTGCATAAATCTGTTGATCAAATCTAGGTAAACAGTAGAAGCATTACAAACAATACATGTTTTGCATTTGATGGTATGTCTAGTCATTGAGACAGCCAGGCTTGATATTTGATCTCCATTACTGGAGATCCTTTGATAACGCAGCTCTTATACGCTATGATGTGTACTCGTTGGAGAAGTTGAAACAAAAGAGAGAGAAGAGAAGTCAAGTAGAAAAGATGAAGAAAGAAAGCAGTATTAATATTCATGATGTTTGTGTGATTCAGACACATTTGCAAACGGCCTCAAATGATAATCTCTTGCGTTCCTCCACGTTCTCATCAATAAGAACCGTGTCAAAAAGTGATCTTAAGACAGGGCACACAATAACGCTAGCACACTCCCTGATCCCGGCCAACGTTTCGTTGGATCTGCGTTTGGAGTTTGGCACCTTCCAACAAAAATAAGCAACCCTAAGAATTTCATCTATTCCAAGGTGTGGAGAGTGTGGCCACACTCAGATACTAGTTACTAATCTATGTGGTAGGAGCACGAGACATAGAAGAAAACCCTTATGACGGAGTAAGATATTGGTGGAAAAAAATATCCAAATAAACAAAATAAATCAATAAAATAAATACAGAAATAAATAGGTTGTCCACATTGTCCAAAATCACGATGGTGATAACATCATAGTTTATTTTGTTTTCTTTCTACTTTAAGTCTACACTTTAAAAGATGTTGCATCATTTTTTTTCCAAGAATTGTTTGTCAACACAGTTGTTTGACAAGCCTTTTGACAGCAGCGTTGGTCAACCGCAACATAGAATCACACTATAGGATAAACAGGATAAGACTCCATCACGACAGAAAAAAAAAAGTCAAAATAGCTTCCTGCCTTTCTTCTTTCCTCAAAGGCATACGCCTGTTTTTTTAAATATATGAGTTAATTCCCCACATTATCCTGCACAGCCTGTGCAGCATTATGAAATAAATCTATGATCATATGCTATTACAATCGAGACAATTAAAACAAATCTGCCATTTCAGTATTACCCGCTGCATCGAATGTTGCCTTTGATCTTAAAGTATGTTCAGACAATGCTGTAACTCACACTGGCTCATTGTGGATTTGAAATGTTTCGAAAACTGCAGGACCACTCACTCATGCATACGGAGGCATGAGTGTGCGAATGTATGGCCCATGTATGGTGAGACATACATGATGTATTATAATGAATAACAAAGTCCACGTTTACCTTACATGTACTTGTTATATTCCTTTTTATCCATGTATATAAAATACTGAACAAAAGCAGGAATAAATAGTGAAGTGTTTCAAGAATGGTAGAAAGAAGGAAATAAAACAGGAAGGGTAACAGTTTCTATCACTGTTTGGTGAATGGGTGATGGCTGAAAATTCTGACCAACATCTGACTAATCCAACTGGCCACTGATTAGTCTGAAAGAATAAAAAAAATAAAAAACCTAGGTAAATTTTTTTATGGTAACATTTTTTAATTTTCTTATATAAGAGAAAATAAATATAATATATAACTAAATCCTGAATGATAATCAACAATTCTCTCTTACTTTTCATAGCCAACAATAGAAGACCTCAAAACATATTTAGTTTCGGCCTGAAAGGTGCATGCAATAAATGTAAACGACTAAGGAATAGTAAATTATATACAGTGTTTGTACATGTAACCAAAGCATCATGAATCGCAGCTTAAATCTCAGACCACAAATGAAAGATGTAATGTTTCATCGGGCTAAACTGTTATTGGAAAAAAACAAATCAAATTTGATCACAAAACCATAACTACTGATAAAGTACCTCCATTAGGTTGTGGCATATTTTGCTATCATAATAATCAAAATATGATGAATGCGAGTAAGATAATGGTGCAGGTGCATGAGGTGTCTTTCAAATGTGTATGCTAGGCGTCTTAATAGAATATCCCTATCAGGTGTGACTGTGTGGGTGTGGGATTTGTAGTCCTTTCCTAAGGTTGAATTTAGCAACATAACTGGTGTTCAAACCAACAAGTGAAAGAACAACCTTGCTATTTCCAAGAACAATCTTTTTCATCTTCTTTTGTGGAAAAACAAAAATATTTAGCCCCTTTCTATGCAAGTTATTAAATGCTACAACAATTGCATTGTCCTCAAAAGAAGCATCGAAACAAACAAACAAACAAACAAACAAACATCACTATTCACATAAATAGTGGGGAGAGGGAAATTCAAAATCAAAACGTGAAATGAAATCTTCTCTGAGGAGGGTCGCCTCCTTTTAAAAAAATGAACAAGAAAACACACTAAAAACAAACAAGTGTCCATCACTGGGCCAAAAGGGTGTGTGAATGATCCATCCCGCCGTCAGAGCGGCCCGGTCCCGGGGCCCTACAGGTAAAGGTAGGACACCCAGTAGACCAGGTTGAAGAGGCCGAATGCGGTGGGGAATCCGATGCGGGCGTACGAGTCTATCTTGGCCACGCGGATGTGCAATCGGCCGTGGCGCCAGGCGCCGGAGCGGCAGTCCTCGAAGCAGCAGAAGAAGCTGGTGCAGTCCTTACCGTCCAGGCACTCGTAGCCGTACTCCTCGTCACGCTCCTGCATGTGCGTGGCGTTGTTCATCTGGATGGCGGTGGCGGAGCGCGGGCGGATGTCCACCGTGGGCGTCTGCTTTTGGTTGTTCGGAAGGACGGGACCACAAGATGAAGACGCGTTAGCGGCGCATATCGCTAGCGAGCTACAAAAGGGGATCGGGAAATGTCCCTCTTGCGGTTGTGGTTGCTAGCTTGCAAAACAACAAGAGGGACATTACGGAATCCACTTTTTAATACATTTTTTTATGTAATCTGTTTCAGCCATTTGTCAGCATGTTTAATCAATTAATCAATATACTTTAAAACTCCTGTAGCCTATCTATAACCTGTGATTGAACTAGTTCTATATCAACTGGTGAGGCTTCACATAACTCACATAGTGAATGTAGGCCTACATCATTTTAGGGGTAGTTGTGAATAAATGGCTTCAGAATACAAATGAATCATGTTAATGTTTGTATTGTGATGGCTTTATTTTATAACAAATCGTGCTGTTGTGCTAGCGCTGGGCAATTTATAATTTATAATTGACAATGAATCATTGTAAACCGTTTAACATGAAATACTCTTGGCTCTGCGTGTGGAGCTTTTTATCAGCGCTGCTGCGTCCGGCTACATGCTGAACATTTGGACACCAGATCCGAGCCCAAGGAGATATGGAATGTTCATTGCCAGACACAACAACGCTTGCTTCACTCTTACTTTGTCCCACTCCATGAGTCGTGGCTAAAGTGAGCAAATGTAAATATGTATAAATAAAACCGCCATTTCAAAGCTATGTTAGCTGGCAACGGCTATACAGAGCTTTTTCTATTCCGATGGCTTCCCCTTAAATAGGATAATGATATCAGCGTGTCTATGATTCAAGTTACTCTAAAAGCAAAGAACAGGGGAGACAATTAGCATTCCTTTACAGCTTTCCATCTTGTTTGATCTCAAAATGCCTTGCAACCTATACAATTGGAAGTCAGGCTCCCGGGAAGATTTACGTCCCAGAATCCAACCCCCACCCCTCTGGCTCCTCCCACCCACCTATACACACACACACACACACACACACACACACACACACACACACACACACACACACACACACACACACACACACACACACACACACACACACACACACACACGCGCGCAGGCACGTACGCACACACACACACACACACAAACACACACACACTACACTACCTCAATCCACATCTTGGCTGTGGTACAAGTTCCCCTGACTTTGCAGATAAACTCGATTGTCCGTCTCCACCTTTAGAAATCACAGTCCTCTGACTTTAAAAATAGGAAGGACACTGGGTTGTGGGGCTCTTAAGTTTTGAAAAGCCCATTGAAGTCTCACTCTCAACTTTCCACAGTCAAGAGCCACCAAAGAATTTACTTTAATTCTCACACTTGAGAATTAATAATGGCTGGCTTTTTTTACTTTCAATCTTTATATAACCTCAATCTGTGATTTTAGTTAAAGGGGACCTATCATACCACCAGGTGTGAGTGTGATTAGCCATTACAACGGATGACGGATAGATGAGCAACGTTTGCTGCAGTCCACTAGGTAGGCTGGTAGACTGATCTATCCGTCACACATCTAGGTGGACACGCCCACCTGTGATGTCACAATGCTGCACATTTTGAAAACGGCTTGTAATGGCTAATCACACTCACACCTGGTGGTATGATAGGTCCCCTTTAAGATATTTATGAGTATATTTCATGTTGGTTTTGAAGTATTGTTCAACTATGTAAATAGTTTCAACTAAACCAAACAACACTCCATTATTTGTCAACGTTTGCCCAGCACCAGTGCACAAGGTTGTTCTCAGTCTGACTACGATAGCTACACATAACTGTAACACATTACATACAGAACATGTGGGGTAAGTTCCAACAGTTTAATTTTTTTCAGATGGGTTAATTGACAGTTGGCTAAGCTGATAGGGGGTGACGTTACGGGAGGCAGATCTCAAAGGGGATTGGTTGCACAGGAGGAAGCAGGGTTTGTACGCTGAAGCAGCAGGAACACACACAGCATTCTGCGGCCGGGACACGACTGGCTCAGCAAAGCCACTGGCTTAGCAAAGCAAGTGTTCACAAAGAGAAAGGAAGAACAAAAAAAAAGAAAAAAACATAGCGGTGCTGGCAACTTAACTCGCTGAAAGTAGACAACCTCTCAAAAGAGTATAGTTCAAACTTGGCTGGACACACAGTCTTTAAAACAGCTTCCTAAGCCAAATTAATTATCAAAATAGTTTTCATCTCTTGCTTTCTTTTAAACATCAATGAATTAATGTTGGTAAATAACAAATGTGTGTCGTACATCTAAAAATATAAATACCTCATTAACAGATTTATCTTTCAGGAATATTTCCATGCCTTACATAGGTTTAATGTACTTGATCTTTCTTTACAATGTTTGCTTCCAAAAGCTTGCCTGTGTGCAATGCATGGTGGGTATTTACAGATTAGTGTACCCTAATCCGCTGAGCTGCCCTGTCGAGTCCTAATTGGACACAGAGCACGTTGAAGGGTTGTCTATTTCAGTCTGCTAGGTCTCTACTGGAGTCAGCAGCAGGTTTAAGCAGCCAGACACACACAGATATAGGTCTGCCGGCAGAAGAAGACCAAGGAGAAAAAGAAAAAGAAGGCGAATATGAAGCAGAAGAAGAAGGAGACGAGGATGAAGGAGAAGCAGATGAAGAAGAAGAAGAAGAAGAAGAAGAAGAAGAAGAAGAAGAAGAAGAAGAAGAAGAAGAAGAAGATGAAGCTGAAGATGAAGATGAAGACGAAGATGAAAGATAAAATAAACCTAATTTAACAGCCTGGCGTTCGCCATGGTTACCACAACAAGAGATGAGAGCGAGACAGGAGGGGCGGCAGAATTAATCCTGTTGTTCCCGCAGTTTAAAAACGTTGCTCTCAGCGTGGGCGGCGCAGAATCAGATTGCTTTATATTCAAAATAAACATATAGATAAATTACACACACAAACAAAAACCTCAAACAACAAAGCTAAATTGCCGTCTGACGGTCTGCCCCCGCGCGGCTCCGACTCAGAGAGCTCTCACTATCATCCGTGTCATTTCCGAAGCCTAATCGCTCTGCGGTCGCGGTGGCAGGGAGAACCCATCGCCTCACAGAGAGAGACGGCGGGACAGAGAGAGAAGGAGCATAGTACAGGAACAACCAAACTACTATGTGGTCAACACGGAGGGGAATGCAGTGAGGGGCTGGGGTTCAGGGGTGGGGGGGGGGGGGGAGACACAATGCAGCAGGTACATGCAGTCAGTACACAGGCTATCTCAGTCAATATATACCTTGGAGGAAAAGAGTCGCAGGAGCTTTTGTCCAGACAGGAAACAAAGAGGATGTGGAATTGAGAGAGAGCATCACCATGACAACAAAAACAACGGCAAAGACAAATCAACCACGCATACATTTAAAGCCAAAAGAAAAAGGACAAGAAGACAAAGAGAGAGTCAAAACAATGAACAACAAACACCAGTACTATAATTTCTGATGAACAAGTTGGAAGATATATATATATAAAATAGTTCAGAGACATAGATTTGGCAAACAATAGGGAGGGGGGCTGAGAGAGGGAATGGTTGGCTATATTCTACATGCATACTATACTTAAGTTATTTTGTACAATTTAATCTCTGAAGTACTGAAGCCCTTGTGAAAAACAGTAAATGAGTTAATTTCGTGGCACACTTTTCTTTCACATGACTCCAGATCAAACCGGTGTGATGCACTGTTACACCGCAGCTCTCACTCTACGTAATTGCAAATTGAGTTTTTCTCCACGGATCAAATGCAGTTAGAGAGAATGCAAAAGCCTTGGCTTTGATCAAGCATGGGTGGACAGTGCTGATGCATTTTAATCTTCACACTCTAACAATCAAATGATTTCAAAATAACGATGACGGCTGCAGTTGGCATTATGGACCGTACAGCAAATTAGACATTTTGACATTTGACATTATTTTCTTGCAATTCTTGAGCAGTGGTAAGTGTCAAGAATAACAACAAACTGAGATCAGTATACCTGATACCTCTCGGATTAGGTCACCTGAAAGATAACAAGTTAATTTTCACATTAAAGAGTTTGCAGAAGTCCAGTTTGTAAAAGTTCCACTCTTGATACATTTAGATATAAAACATACAGAATGTCCTCTTAATGGATGACACTCTCTGAAAATGCACCCCGTCTTGATTCTTAAACTAGGTCACACACCCTATGCTAAGGCCTGTACAGAGAGAGACCTCAATAACATTGACCTAAAACATCTAAGATTAAAGGAACATCTCAACTCCCCCCCACCGCCACATTTCCTCAACTTCCACCCCTATTATTTTCGTACGCTGAAGTATTCTACACGATGAAAAGGATTTCGGTCAAAGCTTTTTTCTTCCCCATGCTCTCTCACTCCCTCTTCCTTTCTCATCCCCTCTCTTTCTCTCTCTCTCCCTCCCTCTTACCCTCTCTCCTCTCTACTCTCTTTCCTCTCTCTCTCTCTCTCTCTCTCTCTCTCTCTCTCTCTCTCTCTCTCTCTCTCTCTCTCTCTCTCTCTCTCTCTCTCTCTCGTCCTCTCTCTGCAGCATCTTGGCAGGCTGTGTGGATGACCTAGAACAGCCCCTCAAAGATGGAAAACTCTCATTTCATTATTTATCCTCTCATCCAGTGGAGACACAAGTAACGTATAGCCCAGCAGAATGCACTGCTCCCTCCACCCTTCCAGTTGAGGTACTTTCTAGCCATCTTGGGTTTGTTAATCGTTTTGTGTCTTCACCTCGTTAATTCTAGATTTGATCAACAAGAACCACACGACGGGTGAGTCCATTCTGAGACTGAGTCGCCCTCGACGTGGCTCTTTGAATAAGCATTGTGGTAATGCTTTGGTCAATCTGTGACGAGCACTCAACCGCCCCAGGCCCTGCATTCAGGGGCCCACGCACAGTAAGTGG